>NC_056739.1:749080159-749115159 GCF_019279795.1 Protopterus annectens | reverse complement strand
TCTGTGCTCCTGGCAGAAACCTTGCCTGAAGAGTCAGTTGCAGGCTTAACGCAGTCCCCCATAAAATCATTGCTTGCCTGCATAGAGGATAAGAATGTGTTCCCCCTTGCTTGTTGATGTACCACATGACAGTTGTGTTGTCTGTCAGAATCAACACCTGCCCTGGAAGAAGTAACTCCTTGAACGCCATCAATGCAAACTGGACTGCTAACATCTCCTTCATGTTGATATGTAGATGCTGTAGTCTGACAGGCCACTTGTCTTGTATCCATTTTCCATTTAGATGAGCTCCCCAAGCAGTGTCCGAGGCATCTGTCGTTAAAATCTGACTCGCCTCTGGCCGGGTCACAGAGAGTCCCTTGTTTAGGTGACATTCCTGAGCCCACCACAAGAATTCCTTTTGAAGGCAAGGTATTATTTGAATGACAGTGTCCAAATCTTGGCAGTGCTGTGTCCATACATTTTTGAGATACCATTGCAGCTTCCTCATATGCAGTTTGGCATTGGGAAGCACCAGAATACAAGATGCCATGAACCCTAATGCTTGAAGGACTGTCCTTGCAGTCAGCACGGACTGATGAGATAGTTGATGGAAGTAAAGTGACAGACTCTTTTGTTTGTCCGGGGTTAAAAGGCCATCTGGGCTGCTGTATTCAGTCTCACACCCAGAAAGCACATGTCTTGAGAGGGTACTAGACTGGACTTTATTTCGTTCACAGAATACCCTAGGCATCTTAGCACTGCTATGACATATTCCAGATGCTGTAGAAGGTGTTCCTTTTCTTGAGCCAGAATCAGGCAGTCGTCCAAGTAAGGATAAATTTGAATGCCTTGAAGCCTGAAGTAAGCTATCACTGGAGCCAGAACCTTTGTGAATACTCTGGGCGCAGTAGATAAGCCAAAGGGCAATGCAGAGAACTGATAATGAAAATCTCCAGTTCGAAACCGCAGATACTTTCTGCAACTTAGCCTTATGGGCACATGAAGGTAAGCTTCCTTGAGATCCAAAGTTACCATCCAGTGATCCTTGCCCAGCAGAGGTAACAGTTGCTGTAACGTCAACATCTTGAACTTGGGAATGTCCAGATAAGTGTTGAGGATAGATAAATCCAAAATTGGTCTCCACGTGTTCCCCTTCTTTGGTACTAGGAACAGGCGAGAATAAAATCAAGCCCCTTTCTGATACAGGGACTGGCTGAATAGCCCCTATCTGGAGTAACTGAGAAACTTGCTTGTGAGCCTCTTTTCTTTGTGGAGGAGGAACATCTGGCATGCCTTTGAAAGGGGCATTGTGTGGAAATAAAATCTGTACCCGTGATGAATGATATCCAGCACCCATCTGTCTTGAGTGATTAAATCCCAATTTTCTTTGAAAAGAGACAATCTTCCTCCCAAAGGAGCTGCCAGACGAGAGTCCACTGGCAGCTGAAAAGGCAGGTCATTGGTTCTGCTTACGAAGGACTGACCCCTGCCCTCACCAGAAGTCTGAGCAGGTGAACTGTCTGATCTAGGCCTAAACGAACCTTGAGCCCTGCCCCTACCACGTCTAGACCTACCCCTAGACTGGGAACCATAAGCAGGATATGTCCACCCCTTAGCAGGCCAATTTCTACTAAACTTGGAGGCTGCACCTGCAAAAATCTTTAACAGTCTGCATAGACTTAGCTTTGTCCTCCATTTTCTTTAAAACTGCTTCCACAGGCGGTCCAAACAACACATCAGACTGTAAAGGAGCATCCAAAATCCTGGTCTTAACATGCTCAGCTAAATTCTGATCCTTCAACCATGCATGTCTGCGAAGAACAGAACTAGTAGCAGCCACCCTCGAGGAGGCCTGAACAGCATCAAAACCACACTGCAAAGAATGCTTACCCACTTGTTCAGACACATGAACCAAATCCAGCAATTCTTTACACTCAATACCTTCCGCCAAAGCATCCACCTTAGATTTCAATTGTGAAAGGAGATAATTCTGATATTTCAGCATATGAAACTGACAATTCAACGCCCTCATGGCTAGAGTGGAAGAAGTATATACTTTCTTACCCCACCTATCCAAAGCCCTTGCCTCTTTATCAGAGGGTACAGGATTTTTAACCACAGAAGCTTTAACACCTTTAGGCCCCTGAGAAACAGTTTCTGGGTCCGCCCTGGGACTCTTAAACAAATACTTATGAGCTTGGGCACCCTATAATACCTATCAGGCTTAACAGGAGCAGGAGGCAAGGAATCAGGGTTCAGAGAAGCCTCTGCAAAAACATCCTCCACCACATTCAACACAGGAGGAATAGCTAAAGGCCTATGCTGGGGCAAAAACAAGAATTCCCTAAGCCGTTTTCTGGAGTCAGAGTAATCTTGGCCTTCCCATTTAAAGTGCTCCCTCATGGAGTGAAGAGTCTCTGAAAATGAGAAATCCTCCGGAGGAGAAGCTGAAGGAGTGGAATCATCCACATCAGAATCAGAATAAGTAGGAAACTCTTGCAAGTCTTCCACAGAAGACTCTGAAGCCTGTGAACACTGTTCAAAACTATCAAACTCCTGTTCCACCCTAGGCCTCTTATCAGGTGGGGGCATAGAACCTCTAATCAGAGTAATCAAATCTTCTGCCATTTTAAGCATATGTTTCTTAGGCACAGAGCCCGAAATGCTAGGAGAAGCCCCTACAGAAGCTGAACTTGGCCTTCCTCTAAAAGAAGCTTTGGCAACAGAAGGAGAGGCCCTAACTACCTTGGGAAGAGAGGGAAGAACAGCTACCTGAGATGCCCCTCAGCCTGGCCTACCTCCTGAGAGGGCACATCCTGTAACAGTAAAGTATCTGCCTGAGACTCCATAGAGACTCCTGGCAAAACCTCTGGCTCCCCTGAGCCTTCTAAAGGACCGGCGTCCGGGACTGCCGGTTCCTCACCCCTAGACTTCACTGTTTTGTCCTTGCGCTTCTTAGATGAAGCAGGCGTCGGAGCATCCGACGGCATAGTATAATTGCAACGCTTCCCAAACACTAACCTAGCACAATCAAGCCTCCTCTTAATAGTGCGCTTGTTAAATCTAGCACAAGAGCGGCAACCAACAACGTCGTGCTCAGGCCCTAAACAAGGTATACACAATGTATGATAATCCCTATGCGGTATCTGCTTCCCACAAGAAATACAGTTATTCACTTTTTCTGACATCCGGTGAAATACTGAGGCAAGAAAAGACCAAAATGTTCCAACGGGTTACTTAGCCAACTCTGAATTCGGTCTGAAACTCCGGTTCGGAAAATCTCAGAACGCCAACCTGCACTCGCAAAATTGCTTCTGCATCGGACCATGCGGCAAAAAAGACTGAGGAAATGACGTCGGTCATGCGCATTAGTACCCTGACGTACTGACGTCAGTCTAAGGCGCCATGACCGACGTCAGCCTTATACTCTGGTATTCGGGCCGACTGGGACGCGGACTATACCCAATTGTCAGGACTGCAGCAAGGGAAGACGAAGAACATATATATATATATATATATACATACACATATATATATATATATATATATATATATATATACATACACACATACATATATATATATATATATATATATATATATATATATATATACACATACACACATATACATATATATATATATATATATATATATACATATATATATACATATACATACACACATATACATATACATACATATATATACATACATACACACACACACACACACACACACACACACACACACACACACACACACACACACACACACACACACACACACACACACACACACACACACACAGGTTAAACCTCCAATAAAAAAGCAAATACACCAAAAGGCTTTTAAGTATAGTAAAGGAGAATAGAGGTACAGCCAAAAGAAGTCAGGGGGCTGGAGGGAGCGTAACCAGGACTGCAACAGTGAATACACTCCAACATCTACATTTATGGTAAATGTACACATGTATTATGTTCTTCGTGTTTCGCTGTTACAGTCATCACATTTGGGTGGATTCCCAAAGCTAAGGATGGGAGGAGGAATTTAGATAGCATTAGGACCAGCTAAAAGGACCTGCAAGACTGCAGTGGCAAAGCCCGCTCTGAATTTAGAGAAAATTGGCAAATGGTAATGCTTGGTGAAAGTATGTACAGAACTCCAGGTAGCAACTTCTAGGATGTCTCTGGTAGGGACACCTCTGAAAAAGGCTGTAGAGGTAGATGCAGCCCTGGTTGAATGGGGTCTAATCCCCTGTGGGATAGGTTTTCCATGGTGCTTATAACAGAAATGAATGCAATGGATTATCCATTTAGAAATGGTTTGCTTTGAAATAGCCTTCCCCTCTGCCCCTGCAGCAAATGCCACCAGTTCAGATTTCCTTTGAGGTTTAGTCCTGTCCAAGTAAAATCTAAGTTGTCTGTGCACATCTAAGGAGTGCAGTATCAGTTCCCCTTTGTTCTGTGGATTAGAAAAGGTTGGCAAATTAATGGACTGATTAAGAGCCACACTGGATACCACCTTGGGCATGAAAGAGGGATTGGTCCTGAGGGACACCCTGTACACATGAAAGATGATGAAAGGCTCCACTGCCATAAGGGCCTGTAATTCAGATACCCTTCTTGCTGAAGTGATTGCTAAAAGGAAAGCTGTTTTCCAAGAAAGGAATTTTAACTCTGCATTTGCAGCTGGCACAGAAGGAGGAAGAGTGAGTTTTTCCAATACAAAATTTAGGTCCCAGGCTGGAGTTGGGGCTCTCCTGGGTGATCTTAAGTTTTTGGCCCCTCTGAGGAACTGCTTGAGCAGTGGGCAAGAAAAGAGGGGTGGTTCTGTGTTGCAATGAGCTGAAATGGCTGGTGTGTGAATTTTGATGGAGGAAAAGGAAAGGCCCTTGTGAAGCATCTCAGTTAAGTATTGAAGAATCTGAGGTAAATTGGGTGCTGCTGTGGCCATCCCTTGAGTTTGGTTCCAGGCACAGAATCTTTTTCATTTTTCAGCGCAAGATTTTCTAGTACTAAGCCTCCTTGCCTCCAAAATGACATCAGACACTTGTTTACTTTGGGATGGTATCAGAGAGATTAGGTAATTAGCCAGGCTGTCAGGTTCAGGGTTTGAAGCTGTGGGTGCAGAATCTGGCTCTCCTGCTGGGACAGCAGAGTAGGAGTCTGAGGCAGGTGCCATGGGGCCAGCTTTGACACACTGTGCAAGAGGGGGTACCAGTGTTGGCATGGCCAGTCTGGTGAAATCAGTATCATCCTTGATTTGTCCTGTGTGATCTTTAGTAGTACTTTGGAGAGGCAGAGGAAGAAAGGCATAAACCGATAGATTTTTCCAGCTGAAGGACAGAGCATCCACTTTCCAAGCTCGTTTCTGGGGAGTCCTTGTGCATAACTTGTCCAATGGCAAACTGGTCTATATCTGGGATCCCCCATTTGTTGATCAACATGTTGAAAATCTTTGGTTCCAGTTTCCACTCGTGTGAGTCCATGAGATTTCTGCTTAAATAGTCTGCCAGTGTATTTAGTTTTCCTGGCAGGAATCGAGCCTGTAGATGCACTTGGTAGCTCAAGGCCATGTTCCACAGAGCCATGGTTAGTCTGCAGAGGGGGTAAGAACAGATACCCCCCCCCCCGCTTATGTACCACATAACAGTGGTGTTGTCCATCTTTACCCTTAATTGTCCTGGAAGAGTGTGGTCCTTGAAGTTTGTCAGAGCATTCTGTACAGCTAACATTTCTTTTTGATTGATATGCAGGTGCATTTGACTTGGGTTCCATTTGCCCTGAATGCACCTCCCTGCCAGGTAAGCCCCCCCCCCATGCATAGTCTGATGCATCTGTTGTTGTTAGGGTTTGGGTGGCAGGGGGTAGAGTGAATGATAGAATTCCTTTGGTGGGCACCAAAACTGGGGACTAACAGCAGGCAAGGTATGACAGGAATCACTTCTTCTGGATCCTGAGAATGTTGACACCATAGGCTTTTTAGATACCACTGTAGTTTCCTCATATGCAGTCTTGCATATGGAATTAGCAGAACGCACGAGGCCATGAACCCCAAGGTTTGCAGTATTTGCCTTGCAGACAGCAGGGTTTTTGTGGCCACTAGTTTGAAGTAAGCTGTCAAATGAATTTGTTTCTCTGGTGTGAGGAAAGCCATCTGGGAAGTTGTGTTCAAGCTTGCTCCCAGGAATATAATTTGTTGACAGGGTACCAGATGTCATTTTTCATTTATGGTGTACCCCAGACAAGTTAACACCTTTTGTACAAAAGCCAGAATCAGAAATATGCCCTGGCTTTCTGCCTGAACTACACAATCGTTCAGGTATGGGTATATTTGAATATTTCTTAGCCTGCAAAATGCAATGACTGGAGCTAGGCATTTTGTGAATACCCTAGGTGCAGTAGATAAGCCAAAGGGCAGTGCAGAGAACTGATAGCGCATGCAGTGCTTTGAAGCATAGTTATTTTCTGCAAGATTCCCCGATTGGGATGTGCAGGTAGGCTTCCTTTAAATCCAGTGTTGCCAACCAGGCATCTTAGCCTATATTGGGAAGCAACTGGTGAAGAGTTAGCATCTTGAATTTTGGAATAACCAAGAAGGTGTTTAAGATAGACAGGTCCAGGTTTAGGATGCCATGAGTTGCCTTTTCTGGGTACCAGGAAAAGTCTGTAGTAGAAACCTTGTCCCTTTTCCCTTCTGAATAGCCTTTAATCTAGAGAGTACTTGCTTTTGAGCCTCTGCCCACTGATTTGGGGGGTTGATCTGGCCAACCATTTGGAAGTGAAATCTGTATCCTTGGGAAACTGTTTAAAACCCATTTGTCTTGGGTAAGGAGTTCCCTGTTTTTTACTTGCACGGCAATCTTTCCCCCTAAAGGAGCAGTCAGTTGAGAAGTACTTGGAAGTTTTAAAGTTAAGTCATTGAGACAGCTTACCATAAGGGGGGGGGTCTTACTACTCCCCGATTTGTAAGTGGGAGCCTCCCACTGCTTAGTCCTGTGCGTACCCTAGGTGTTATGCTGGTTCTGGGTTTGAACTGAGAAGGCCTGGAAAAGGTAGGAAAGGACCAACTTTTTGAAGGCCAATGCCAACTAAATCTCGAGAGGCTGCACTTGTAAGAAATCTTCAACAGTTTGCATAGATTTAGCTTTTTCCTCCATCTTTTTAAGAACAACTGCTTTGTCACCAAAGAGGCAGTCGTGATTTAAGGGAGCATCCATCAATTTAGTTTTAACATGATCTGGAAAAGATCGCTCCTTAAGCAAAGCATGCCTTCTAAGTACAGACCCGGTGACAACAGCCCTGCAAGATGCTTCCAGTGAATTAAAACCACACTGCAAAGTATGTTTTCCATCCTGTTCAGCAGAATGCATTAAATCCTGTAAATCCTTATTTTCAGCACAATCAGGAATCAATATTTTCTGTTTAAGCAATCCAATAATATGCTGCTGATACTTTAACATATGGAACTGACAATTTAAGGCCCTGATGGCCAAGGTTACCCCATCTATCCAGGGCCCTGGAATCCCTATCAGAGGGGGTAAGATTTTTGGCAGTAGCAGCCTTAATGCCCTTGGGTCCCTGTGAAATGGTCCCAGGATCCGCAGTAGGATTTCTAAAAAGGAACTTGTGAGAATCAGAAGCCCTGTAATATCCATCAGGTTTTCTGGGAGCAGGAGGTACACAGTCAGTGGCCAAGCTAGATTCCGAAAAGGCATTGTGAACAATGTCCAGCACAGGAGGGATAGCTAAAGGCTTGTGTTGAGGCAGGAGTAAGAAATCTCTAAGCCTCTTTTTTTAGAATCAGAGTAATCCTGACTTTCCCAGTGAAAATGCTCCCCAAGAGTATGCAAGGCTTCACCAAAAGAAAAATCCTCTGGGGGAGAAGTAGAGGGGATAGAGTCCTCCACATCACAATCCTTATAGGTAGATAAGGGTAGATCCTGGTCATCAGAGGAGACAGAAATTTCAGAATCCTGGTCAGAAGTATAAGAAGCAAATTCAGTCCTAGGTCTCTAAGAGGGGGAAGGTTGGCTTCCCCTGATTAAAGTAATAAGGTCTTCAGCCATTCTTTTTTTAGGCATAGAGACCTGACCATGCGGTCTGGGCATCAGTTTCCTAGGCATGGTTCGAGTTTTAGGCCTAGAAGAAGAAGATGTCGGTTTAATATGAATGTCAGTAGGCCTGAATACACCCTCAGAAAATCGGTGCCTGCACAGCAGCTCTGGACCCATCCAAGGTAGAGGCATCTGCAGGTTCCACAGTTGAAGCATCCCGAGGCATACCAGACTCAAAATGGGTCTCAGTAGAAGCCTGCGAATCTGAAGTAGCGGGTATCAGGGGCTACGAAAGCACCTCACCGAGTACCGGCGAACTGACAACTAGCTTAATGGAAGCGTCGTCGGCAGCTTTGGACCTATGCGGTCTGTCTTTGTCTTTATCTTTAGGTTTTTTCAGAATGTCTGTAGTCTGATGGCTTTCTGAAGCCATTTCTGGATAATTAAACATAGTACTGAAATAATTTGATGCGAAAATGAACAGACGACGAACAGTTCGAAGATTGAATAAGGCACAAATCCGACGGTGAGGGATGTCATGGTCTGGGCCTAAGCAAGGAATGAAGTACGAATGAAAAATGTTTATGAGGTATTTGCTTTCCACAAGTAATACAATTGTTATATTTTCTTGCTCTAAACCGATGTCAGTAAAAGTTATCCCCAACGGGGTACTTAGCTTTTTTTGAAGACTTCGGTTCTGAAACTCGAAAACAAAAATTTCAGGAGTCTGCCGACCGGCACTTGCAAACTGCTTTGGGCACCGCACGGCAAGAAAGACTGATGTAATGCCGTCGGCTGCATGCTTTATACCCCTGACTACCTAACGTCATTGAAGAGGAGACAGCAACCGACAGGACCCAAGACTCTGATAATCAAGCTGGCTGAGGGCTACCTGCAAGCAGATAACCCAAATGTAATGATTGCAACAGTGAAACATGAACAACATCACACGTGTTCTTTGATGCACCTTCCTGATTGTATTAAATAATTTTCCTTGTACAACACAGTACAGTTAGGCAAAGGGAAACTTCCGAACAAACACCAACAGCACCAGCAGTCCAGTAGTCCTTAACGCAATTTTTATTCTTTAAAACAGACAAGAGCGTTTTCGCTACTGACCCGTAGCTTCATCAGAGGTAAATGCAAACAGTTAACATAATGAATAGGAAAGCCTTTTAACGAGCATAAACTCTGATTGTAGGAAGTGACGAAATTTAATCATTTACACTTTCCTCTAAACACCTTTTGACACAAGAAAGATCCACATAGATACATATCTAAACTAGTTACATTCGTTAAAACATATCAATAAAAAATAATAAAAATCAATAAATATGTAATTATAACCGACAATGAATTTACAACACTCATTGTCCTAACTATAAAATAAGCAACTTTTTGTACTCCAGGTCTACCATTTCATTATATAGTACTAATGCAATTCATATCATGTCTATCAGTACTAATATCATATCTACTAGGAAAACCTATGTATATAAACTTTACATTTATCTAACGAAAGTAAGCTCTATAAAAGAAAAAATAATATGAACTCATTTACAAGGACTAAAAACCTCCATATTTTTAAAACGTCCTTATTTTAAAAAGTGATTCAATCAATAAATACATTTCAATAACACGTATATGCTGTTTTTAAGGACAGCTATATGCATATCAGATTAATATCACTACCGTAAATAACTGCGTAATTTTAATACTGGTGTAATATTGCAATTCTCATTTAAACCGGGAGACTTGAACGCATCCAGAGTAAGTTGCCATTCAAGCTCACGGTTTTCTAGAATGAGAGATGTTGGACCACCCCTGATGTCAAATGGGATGTGGTCAATTCCCATAAACAAGAAAGTATGTCCAGGATGTGTGCCAGTATGTTTTGCTAGTGCATTTTCTTCTTTATTTTTTCTTATTGCGTAGGTGTGTTCATATATTCTTTCACGGACCTTTCGGTCCGTTTTACCTACATAAAACGCTGTACAACATTCGCAGAAGGCAATATATACCACCGAAGTAGTCTGACAATTGATTTTATGATGAATTTTGTATTTTTTATTTCTAATGTTAAATGAATTTCCCACTTTTATGTATTTACAATAATTGCAAGCTTCACATTTGAATGTTCCTTTTTGTCTACAAAATAGGTCACTTTTAGCTTTCCTTTGTAGAATCTCTTTTAGATTACTTGCTCTCCTGTAAATTATGTTAGGGCGAGAACCTAATTTTTCCAAAAGCAAAGGTGAATCAGAAATGATTTGCCAATTTTTAAGTATTATCGACCTAATCACGTCTGAGTCAATATTGAAAGTTGTAACAAAACTTAAGTTGAAAGATGGTTCAGTATGTTCCTCTACATGCAATACCTCTACTTTTTCTACACTCAAATTTAACAAATTTTCAGTTTGACTGAGAATGTAAGTACTTTGATTAAGAAGAGGCTTATAGAAACCATCTAATCTTTTTTGACTAACTTCCTGTATTAGGTCGTCGACCAAGTTAACGGGTAGCCCCGATTCACAAATAGTTGTTTAAGAAAGGTACATTCTTTTGTGAAGTCAACAAGAGTACTGCACATCCTACCAGCTCTGACTAGTTGGCTTTTGACTATTGACCGTTTTTGTCTGAATGGATGTAAGCTTGAAAAGTGTAAAAAGGAGTTAACATACGTAGGTTTTCTAAAGACTTTTGATGTTAATGCTTTCTTCTCTAGGTCTTTTTCTAATTTGACGTCTAAGTAGTCAATTTCTTTTGTGGAAAATTTATATGTAAAATTTAAAAATTGTGTTGTTTCATTAATTGTATCCACAAAATGACTTGCCCAACAGTCATCTTCACGTAGAAGTATAAAAATGTCGTCAAGAAACCTAGTATAGAAAGTGATGTTCTTCATCAAGTCATTATTGTTGAACAAAAAATGTTTTTCCGAGTATGCTACGAAAAGGTTCGCAACGCTGGCTCCACAAGGGGAGCCCATTGCTACACCTTGTTTCTGCAAAAAGAACTCCTTATCAAACATGAAAAAGTTAGAAGTCAACACTATATCAAGCATTTCTGTAACTAAATCCATTTCAGATCTAGGTGCACCTAATTCCTCCAACAACAATCCTATCCATTCCACCGCTTCTAAATGTGGAATGGAAGTGTACCGGTCAATGACGTCAATAGTCAAAAAGTTGTTAGAAGCATCAAAGGGAATGTCATTGATATTATTGAGAAAAGTCCAGGAATCTTTACAAATACCTGGAACACCCCTGATGTATTTTGTCAATATGCTATCAATCAGCCGTGAGCAATGGTAGGTGATGGAAGACCGTGCATCTATCAAGGCCCTCATAGGAGGGTCCTGCACATTTTATGTATTTTAGGGATCCCAAACATTACCGGCACTTTTGATGGAACTATATCAATATAATTGAAGATGTTTAAATCAATTTTTCCTTCCAAAAAGAGATCCCTAAAATATATCCTAGTACGCCTTTGTGAGGTGTTGACTTCACTTAAGGATACCGATTTGTATGCAGGACTCTCAAGGGTAGTCTTCATTTTATCTTTATATTGGAACTCATCAAATACTACTGCACCACCACCTTTGTCTGGTTTTATAAACCTGACAGGAAGGTCAGTGAGGTAGCGCAGTCCCATTTGTTGTTCCTTTGTGATATTAAATTTAGAAGTATTTTTATTCTTCTTAGACTCTAAAAGAGAATGTCTTAGATCCATTTCACAAATGGTTTCAAATAAATGTAAATCATTTTGGACAGGGGGGTTAAATACACTAGGCATCTTTAAATCTCTAGTAACTTCACTACCCACATCGCCATATAACAGTTTTAAATTTAGCTTACGTGTAAAACATTTCAAGTCAATAATAGTCTTATCAATATTCCCTGAGGTACTAGGTATAAAGGTGTAACCTAGTGCCAATAATTCAACCATTTCTTTGTCGATATTAACACTAGAAAAATTATATACATTAAAGTCACCATTTTTGTTCTTCACAATCCTAGGTAACACATCATCTTGGGCAGTGTCACAATCAACAAGAGAGCCTACTGTCATCTGTTCCTGTTGTTGAAGGATGGTTTCCTGCGATTGCGTTGTCCTAAAAAACCGCCCTTATTATTATGTTTGTAACCAGTAGAATTATTTTGGTTGGTTTTCAGCCTATTACTACGTCTAGGTCCTTGATGGTTCTCATCACTTTGTTCATCATGGGTTGTATCTGTCCCATGATTTGTTTTGTCAATGTCAAGACATGAATTGTCTTCCTCTCTGACAGTTGTAGTATTAGTGTTGGCATCTGAAACAACCAAGTGTGGATAAGCTTTACCTTGTTGGTAAGCTTGTCTGTCTCTGAACAGTTTTTTATTTTTGTTGCTCTTAAGCTTAGACAGTAGTGCATCTATGCTCACAAAAATGCGGTCATAATCATATTTAAATTGCAAGAAGGCAGTGTTAATTTTTATGACATTGTCCAAGTTATTGATTTCATCAATCAAAGTTTTAATATGTAAGGAATAGTGTTTGACAATGGTGTTTAGTAACTGCACACCTTGTTCCTGGAAAAGGGTTCTCAAATCATTATAAAAAGCATCATTAACTAGAAGTCCTGATGGAGAAAAATTGTTCCTAAGCCCCTTTGGAACAAGATTTTCCACTATACATTGTTGAAAATAAGCGGATTCAAGCTGTAGTTTTCTCAGCTTCAAAACTTTTTTGTCCAACAATCTAAGATTGTCTGTTAAGTCAGCACTGGGAAGTCCTGGATTATCAATGTTAGACTTTCCTGGATAAACGTTATTATTGTTTTCAAACGTAAAGGCACCTACATTCCCCATCCATTCAGAAAGAGAGAACATAGTATTTAATGTGGGATTACCTGTATTGGAGTGCCCCGAAGTATGCGCCGTTCCTGTGGGCCCGTGAATGTCTATATTAAAATTAACACTGCCTTCTTGCAATTTAAATATGATTATGACCGATTTTTGTGAGCATAGATGCACTACTGTTCAAGCTTAAGAGCAACAAAATAAAAACTGTTCAGAGACAGACAAGCTTACCAACAAGGTAAAGCTTATCCACACTTGGTTGTTTCAGATGCCAACACTAATACTACGACTGTCAGAGAGGAAGACAATTCATGTCTTGACATTGACGACACAAATCATGAGACAGATACAACCCATGATGAACAAAGTGATGAGAACCATCAAGGACCTAGACGTAGTAATAGGCTGAAACCAACCAAAATAATTCTACTGGTTACAACATAATAATAAGGCGGTTTTTTAGGACAACGCAATCGCAGCGAAACCATCCTTCAACAACAGGAACAGATGACAGTAGGCTCTGTTGATTGTGACACTGCCCAAGATGATGTGTTACCTAGATTGTGAAGAACAAAATGGTGACTTTAATGTATATAATTTTTCTAGTGTTAATATCGACAAAGAAATGGTTGAATTAATGGGACTAGGTTACACCTTTATACCTAGTACCTCAGGAATATTGATAAGACTATTATTGACTTGAAATGTTTTACACGTAAGCCAAATTTAAAACTGTTATATGGCGTGGGTAGTGAACCAGAGATTTAAAGATGCCTAGTGTATTTAACCCCCTGTCCAAAATGATTTACATTTATTTGAAACCATTTGTGAAATGGATCTAAGACATTCTCTTTAGAGTCTAAGAAGAATAAAAATACTTCTAAATTTAATATCAAAGGAACAACAAATGGACTGCGCTAATTACTGACCTTCCTGTCAGGTTTATAAAACCAGACAAAGGTGGTGTGCAGTAGTATTTGATGAGTTCAATATAAAGATAAAATGAAGACTACCCTTGAGAGTCCTGCATACAAATCGGTATCCTTATGAAGTCAACACCTCACAAAGGCGCATTAGGATATATTTTAGGATCTCTTTGGAAGGAAAAATTGATTTAAACATCTTCAATTATATTGATATAGTTCCATCAAAAGTGCCGGTAATGTTTGGGATCCCTAAAATACATAAAATGTGCAGGACCCTCCTATGAGGGCCTTGATAGATGCACGGTCTTCCATCACCTACCATTGCTCACGGCTGATTGATAGCATATTGACAAAATACATCAGGGGTGTTCCAGGTATTTGTAAAGATTCCTGGACTTCTCAATAATATCAATGACATTCCCTTTGATGCTTCTAACAACTTTTTGACTATTGACGCTCATTGACTGTACACTCCATTCCACATTTAGAAGCGTGAATGGATAGGATTGTTGGAGGAATTAGGTGCACCTAGATCTGAAATGGATTTAGTTACAGAATTGCTTGATATAGTGTTGACTTCTAACTTTTTCATGTTTGATAAGGAGTTCTTTTTGCAGAAACAAGGTGTAGCAATGGGCTCCCCTTGTGGGGCCAGCTATAACCTTTTCAGGTATACTGGGAAAAACATTTTTTGTTCAACAATAATGACTTGATGAAGAACATCACTTTCTATACTAGGTTTCTTGACGACATTTTTATACTTGTACGTGAAGATGACTGTTGGGCAAGTCATTTTGTGGATACAATTAATGAAAACACAATTTTTAAATTTTACATATAAATTTTCCACAAAAGAAATTGACTACTTAGACGTCAAATTAGAAAAAGACCTAGAGAAGAAAGCATTAACATCAACAGTCTTTAGAAAACCTACGTATGTTAACTCCTTTTTACACTTTTCAAGCTTACATCCATTCAGACATAAACGGTCAATAGTCAAAAGCCAACTAGTCAGAGCTGGTAGGATGTGCAGTACTCTTGTTGACTTCACAAAAGAATGCACCTTTCTTAAACAACTATTTGTGAATCGGGGCTACCCAGTTAAGTTGGTCGACGACCTAATACAGGAAGTTAGTCAAAAAAGATTAGATGGTTTCTATAAGCCTCTTCTTAATCAAAGTACTTACATTCTCAGTCAAACTGAAAATTTGTTAAATTTGAGTGTAGAAAAAGTAGAGGTATTGCATGTAGAGGAACATACTGAACCATCTTTCAACTTAAGTTTTGTTACAACTTTCAATATTGACTCGGACGTGATTAGGTCGATAATACTTAAAAATTGGCAAATCATTTCTGATTCACCTTTGCTTTTGGAAAAATTAGGTTCTCGCCCTAACATAATTTACAGGAGAGCAAGTAATCTAAAAGAGATTCTACAAAGGAAAGCTAAAAGTGACCTATTTTGTAGACAAAAAGGAACATTCAAATGTGAAGCTTGCAATTATTAAATACATAAAGTGGAAATTCATTTAACATTAGAAATAAAAATACAAAATTCATCATAAAATCAATTGTCAGACTACTGTGGTATATATTGCCTCTCAATGTTGTACAGCGTTTATAGTAAACGGACCGAAAGGTCCGTGAAAGAATATATGAACACACCTACGCAATAAGAAAAAATAAAGAAGAAAATGCACTAGCAAAACATACTGGCGCACATCCTGGACATATTTTCTTGTTTATGGGAATTGACCACATCCCAGTTGACATCAGGGGTGGTCCAACATCTCTCATTCTAGAAAACCGGGAGCTTGAATGACAACTTACTCTGGATGCGTTCAAGTCTCCCGGTTTAAATGAGAATTGCAATATTACACCAGTATTAAAATTACGCAGTTATTTATGGTAGTGATATTAATCTGATATGCATATAGCTGTCCTTAAAAACAGCATATACGTGTTATTGAAATGTATTTATTGATTGAATCACTTTTTAAAATAAGGACGTTTTAAAAATATGGAGGTTTTTAGTCCTTGTAAATGAGTTCATATTATTTTTTCTTTTATAGAGCTTACTTCCGTTAGATAAATGTAAAGTTTATATACATAGGTTTTCCTAGTAGATATGATATTAGTACTGATAGACATGATATGAATTGCATTAGTACTATATAATGAAATGGTAGACCTGGAGTACAAAAAGTTGCTTATTTTATAGTTAGGACAATGAGTGTCGTAAATTCATTGTCGGTTATAATTACATATTTATTGATTTTTATTATTTTTTATTGATGTTATGTTTTAACGAATGTAACTAGTTTAGATATGTATCTATGTGGATCTTTCTTGTGTCAAAAGGTGTTTAGAGGAAAGTGTAAATGTTTAAATTTCGTCACTTCCTACAATCAGAGTTTATGCTCGTTAAAAGGCTTTCCTATTCATTATGTTAACTGTTTGCATTTACCTCTGATGAAGCTACGGGTCAGTAGCGAAAACGCTCTTGTCTGTTTTAAAGAATAAAAATTGCGTTAAGGACTACTGGACTGCTGGTGCTGTTGGTGTTTGTTCGGAAGTTTCCCTTTGCCTGGTTGTTTCACTAGTTTGCTTTGTTTTTTCGTTGGTTAACACAGTACAGTTGTTAGACGGTGTTTTAAAATTTGCTTTAAACATTTTTCCAGTAAACAATGAAACAAAATGCATGCACCAGTAATGACAAAACTGCCCAATTTAGAACATTTCCATCATAAAAGTCTACTCAAACTTCAACAATCCACCAGTATCAGTAAATATGCACGCTCTCTGAAGTAAATGTCATCTAAATAATTCCACATTAAAAATAGATCTGAAACTAATTAAGAGGCTGCTGCTAGCAAACAACTTTATTTGTAGATGAAACAATGAAATATAAAGGGCCTGTTGCCCTTGAGGAATAAATTGCCTATGTTACATTAAAAAAAATGATAAGCTAGTAATATTGCAATAGGGAATGGATGGCAAACTGAACAGCTTCATAGTTACTAGGCATCTTCGCCAAAAAGGACTGCAGCATCTGCCCCCTTTACAAAACAGCATCAGCAATGCATCTACATATTGTGGGAGTAGAACCCACAGCCTTCTGCATCAAAAGCAAGTACACTACCTGTTGTGCTACTAACACTGCAAGCAGACTCGGCATAAGCAGCACTAAACTTCTATTCCCCTGCAGCTCTCAGCTCCTTGTAAAATCTAATAGACACTCACAGCTGTATCTCAACTTTGCAGCACACGAAATCTGGAAAAAGTCAAAATTTATTGGGGGGGACAGAAGCCCAAAAACCAGGAAAATATCTTAAACATTGCTTGTATAATCTTGGAAAGTTGCTAGAATAAAATGCTGTGTTACTACCATACATTTCACTGCAAAGTCGTGAACCCAGGACCCTGTGCAAAACAGTCAGAGCAACATACCACTATGCCAAATAGCTGTTTTGTGAAAGAAGACTGAAACTTAAATGGCTACCATTTAGTGAATTCAGTTCTCACCATAGCTGTCGACCTCTTAGCACAAAAAACCTGGACAAAGCCAATAATGGGGTAATATAGTCCCAAAGAGACAAATTTCAAATATTCATTTTATAAACTTAGAAAATTGCTAGAATAAAAGGTTTTGTGTTACCATTTACTTTCTGAAGAATATGAAGTCTGAAATTCAAATGCCTGTGGTTTTTATTTAACATGTATTAACCAGGAAAGTCCGACTTGGAACAAAAGCCAATTTTCAGCAGAGGCCCACGGAGAAACACTCACATGCCTTTGCAACATGGGAGGACACCAGAGCACCCAGAGGAAACCCACACAAACTCAGGGAGGACATGCAGACTCCACACAGAAGGCACCCCCATCCAAGAATCAAACCAGAGGTTTCTAGCTGTGAGGCAACAATGCTACCCTGCACCATCAGCTATGTACGGAATTAAAAATCTACAGATTTTATAGGAGGAACAGAACAAAAATAGGAGGCAAAAATCTGCAAAGTTTCTACAGATGGTGGTGGTAGGGAATTCAGGCTCTTGCTACCTGCACCCAAGGTACAGGGTTCAAGCTTGAGCCACCATCTGAGTTCTCTGTAGCCACCAGTATATATCAACTGGGGCATTTTATACACACACACACACACACACACACACACACACACACACACACACACACACACACACACACACACACACACACACACACACACACACACACACACACACACCTTCATTAGTGCCTGGTGTCTCTCGTCTGCAGCAGCTTTAACATGTCCTTCCCCCAGTAGCTTCAGGTCCAGTAAACTTGTCCTTCTCCCAAGTCTCACGTAAGCACGTCATCCTTCCCCACGAGAGCAGGCTCCAGCCTGTGGATGTTGCTGTCTGGAATTCTATTTAGTCATCACCACATAGAATTCTGGGCATCAGAGTACCGTAATGCCTTCTTCCTACTCCGGACTGCTGTTGCAGCAGTCTGGATCCCCTCAGAGTTCTGCGATTGCCAAGTGCGCATGCACGGAAGTTCGGAAACAGAGACTCACCGATTTGTTTTGTTTTTTCTTCAACAGCTGGGGGGGGCTGCAGTCCTATAGCACGAGCCACCCCTGGGTACTTGGCTTTAGATGTTTTCGACTGAAATACAAATTCTGGTAGAGACCGACCGGACACATGTGAACTGCTTCTGCTACGGGCTCCACGGCAAGATAGACTGATGTAATGACGTCGGCTGCCTTGCTTTATAGCACTGATGACCTGACATCAGACTACAGGCGATGGCAGCCAACGCACAAAAATATTAATTCTGGTATTCGGGCCAGCTGAGGGCTACCACAGTAGGGATAACCCACATCTGAGGACTGCAACAGTGAAACACGAAGAAAGTACAGTTGGGATATGTTCCGAGTGTATTCACTGTTGCAGTCATTACATTTGGGTAATCTGCTGGCAGGTTGCCCTCAGTCGGCCTGAATAAAGTCTGGGTCCTGCATCGGTTGCTGTCTCTTCTTCCATTACATCAGGTCGTCAGGGGTATAAAACATGCAGCAGACACCATTTTATTCAGTCTTTCTTGCCCTAGATGTCAGGTGCCCCCTAAATGGGGAGCAAAAAAAAAATTTTATATATATATATATATATATATATATATATATATATATATATATATATATATATACACACACACACACACACATACATACACATATATATTTATATATAAATACAGAAATATATAAAAATGCACTTTTAGCAACATAAACTACCTTCATCTAAAAGCAAATACACCACAAAGGCTTTAATATATAGTGAAGGAAAGGAAAAAAGTTACAGAAAAAGGAGGATGGCGGGTGGGTAACCCGGACTGCAACAGTGAATGCACTAACATCTACATTTATGGAAAGTGTACACAACTGTACTTTGTTCATGTTTCACTGTTGCAGTCATTACATTTGGGTAGAATCCCAAAGCTATGGATGGGAGGATGGAACTAAATAGCATTAAGAGCAGCTATAAGGCCCTGCAGAACTACAGTGGTAAAGCCTGCCCTGGATTTAGCGAAGAGAGGCAAATGATAATGCTTTGTGAAGGTATGAACAGAGCTCCAAGTAGCAGCCTCTAGAATGTCTTTGGTTGGAACCCCTCTGAGAAAAGTTGCTGAGGTAGAGGCAGCCCTGGTGGAATGTGACCAGATCCCCTTGGGCACAGGTTTACCATGGTGCAAGTAGCAGAAATGAATGCAGTGTCTTATCCACTTAGAAATAGTCTGCTTTGATACAGCCTTCCCCTCTGACCCTGCAGCAAATGCTACCAGTAGTTGCTCAGATTTCCTTGAGATTTGGTCCTGTTTAAGTAGGATCTTAGTTGTCTGTGTACATCCAATGAATGCAGAATCCACTCCCCCTTGTTCTGTGGATTTGGGTAAAATGTTGGCAGGTGAATTGTCTGGTTAAGAGCCACACTGGATACCACCTTAGGCATAAAAGAAGGATTGGTCCTGCGGGACACCCTGTCTGGGTAAAATGTAATAAAAGGCTCCACAGCCATGAGAGCCTGTAGTTCTGAAACCCTTCTTGCTGAAGTGACTGCCAAGAGGAAAGCTGTTTTCCAAGATAGAAATTTTATATCCGCAGTAGTTGCTGGTTCAAAAGGAGGCAGGGTGAGATTTTCCAGCACAAAGTTGAGGTCCCATGCAGGAGTTGGTGATCTTCTGGGAGGCCTTAAATTTTTGGCCCCTCTAAGATACTGTTTAAGCAGTGGATGAGAAAAGAGGGGAGGCTCTGTGTTGTAATGAGCCAAGATGTCAGAGGCATGTATTTTTATTGAAAAAAAGATAGGCCCTTGTCAAGCATCTCAGTCAAATTGTAAAATCTGAGGAATATTGGGCTTTGCTGTGTCCGTTTATCAGCATAAGATTTTCTAGTAGTAGGCCTTCAGGCTTCCAAAATGACATCCATCACAGATTTACTGAGAGGTGTTGCTTGAATAATTAAATGATCAGCCATGCTGCAAGGTTCAGAGTTTGGAGCGGAGTGTGCAAAATTTGATTGTTCTGCTGAGACAGTAGAGGAGGTATTTGAGGCAAGTACCAAGGAGGAAGTTGAGGCATATTCCTTAGAATTGGGTACCAGTGCTGGCGAGGCCAGTCCGGAGCAACTAGGATCATTTTTGGTTTTTCCTGTCTGACTTTTAGTAAAACCTTGGAGAGAAGAAGCAGAGGGGAAAAGGCATAGACTGATAGGGCATCCACTTTCCATGCTTTCCTGTGATAAGTTCTTGTGCAGAATTTGTCCAGCTGATAATTTTGGGGATAGGCAAACAGATCTATGTCTGGGCTCCCCCATTTCTGTGTTAACATGCTGAAGATTTGTGGATCCATTTTCCATTTGTGCGGGTCCATAGGATTTCTGCTGAGGTCGTCTGACAGAGTATTTTGTTTTCCTGGCAGGAATTGAGCTTGAAAACGTATTTGGCAAGTCAAAGCTGTGTGCCACAATGCCATGGCTAGTCTGCAAAGGGGGTAGGAATGTGTAACCCCCCTGCTTATGTACCACATAACAGAGGTGTTGTCTATCAGTAGTTGTATTGGATGAAGCAAGTCCTTGAAGGCTGTCAGAGCATTCTGAACAGCTAGCATCTCTTTCTGGCTGATATGCAGATGAATTTGTTTTGGACTCCATTTGCCCTGAATGCATCGCCCTGCCAGGTGCCCCCCCCCCCCAAGCATAGTCTGATGAGTCTGTAGTTAGGGTTTGGGTGGCAGGGAGTAGAGTGAATGACAGTCCCTTGTTTTGGTGATGTCTCTGCCCACCAAAGAAACTCCTGTTGTAGGCAGGGAATGAGAGGAATCATTGTTTCCAGACTGTGAAAATGTTGACTCCATAAACTTTAGGTACCATTGTAATTTCCTCATATGCAGTCTCGCATATGGAATTAGTAGAATGCAGGATGCCATGAACCCCAAAGCCTGCAGAACTTGTCTTGCAGATAACCTACTTCAAATGGCAACAAAAACCCAGTTGTCAGTTGCCTTCGCCTGTCGTAAGGTAAGCCATTTGGGCAGCTGTATTCAAGCTTGCACCCAGGAATGTAATTATTTGAGAGGGTACCAGTTGGGATTTCTTTTTGTTTATTGTGTACCCTATGTTAGAAGCCTTTTTACAAATGCCAGATGTTGAAGTGTCCTTGTCCTCTTGCTTGAATGAGACAGTAGTCCAGATGAGGATAAATTTGTAAGCTTGTCTGCAGAATGCAATTACTGGTGCCAGGCACTTTGTAAAAACCCTGGGCACAGTAGATAAGCCTAAGGGCAGTGCAGAGAATTGGTAATACAGAAAACCTGCCTTGAAGCGGGGGTATCTTCTGCATGAGTCCCTTATTGGGATATGCAGGTATGCCTCAAGTCTAGAGTCACTAACCAAGCGTTCCTGCCCAGCATAGGCAGTAGCTGTTGTAAAGTTAGCATTTTGAATTTTGGAATGTCCAGGAACATGTTCAAAATCGATAAGTCCAGTATTGGGCGCCAGGCATAGTCTTTTCTGGGTACCAGGAAAAAAGTCTTGAATAAAAACCGTGTCCTTTTTCCTTTTCTGGTACTGGTTGAATAACCCCCATATCCAGGAGGGACATAACTTTTTCTGAGCCTCTGCCCTCTGATTTTGTGGCAGATCTGGCCAACCATTTGGAATTGGCAAAGTATGGAAATGAAATCTGTACCCCCTGGGATACTATGTTTAATACCCACTTGTCCTGGGTAATTAACTGCCAATTTTGAGCATGAAGTGCTAGTTTTCCCCCCAAGGGGGCTGCCAAAAGGTAAGTGCTTGGTGAAGGTAGAGGAAGTCATGGAGACTGCTTACTGTAGGGTTGTGCTTTGTTTCCTCCAGATTTAGAGGCACCCCATTGCTTTGACCTGTAAGAACCCTGTGATTGGTATCTTGAGCCTTTTGAGCACCTGGATTTGCCTTGAGTGGCTCTGTTGGACACAGGAAAGGACCAATTTTTACTAGGCCAGTGCCTACTGAACCTGGTGGCTACACTTGCAAGAAATATTTTACAGTTTGCATAGATTTAGCTTTGTCTTCCATTTTCTTTAAAACCTCTTCTGCCTTATTTCCAAACAGAGTATCATGCTGCAAGGGGGCATCCAACAATTTAGCTTTAACATGATCAGGCAGATGCTGCGCCCTCACAGATCCAGTAACTGCGGCCCTGCAAGAGGCCTCCAAGGAATCAAAACCACATTGCAAAGTATGCTTTCCAACCTGTTCTGCTGAATGCAGTAATTCCTGTAATTCTTTATTTTCCACACAATCAGAAATCAACATTTTCTGTTTCAGTAAGCCCATAACATGCTGTTGATATTTAAGCATATGAAACTGGCAGTTTAAGGCCCTAATTGCCAAGGTTGCAGATGAATAAACCTTCTTTCCCCATCTATCCAGCGCCCTGGAATCCCTATCAGAGGGGGTAGGATTTTTGGCTGTGGAGGCCTTTACACCTTTGGGACCCTGTGAAATAGTCTCAGGATCAGCAGCAGGATTTTTGAATACAAATTTGGGAGTCAGGAACCCTGTAATGTCTGTCTGGCTTACTAGGAGCCGGAGGTATGGAATCAGGAGCCAAGCTAGATTCTGAAATCATCAACAATGTCCAATACATGAGGTATTATCAAAGGCTTATGCTGAGGAAGAAGGAAATCCCTAAAGCCACTTGGATTCAGAGAAGTCCTGACTCTCCCAGTGAAAATGTTTCCTTAAAGTATGCAAAGTTTCTCAAAAAAAAGAGTAATCCTCAGGAGGAGATGCAGATGGGATGGATTCTTCTGCATCAGAATCCTCATAGGGTGGAATAGAAAATTCCTGATCAGAAGAGGAATCAGAAGAAATGGAAACCTGATCTGAAGATTCATAATCAGTGCCTTGCCTAGGCTTCTTAGCAGGGGGGGGGGGGGGTTGGGAACCCCTGATCAAGGTAATTAAGTCCACAACCATTTTGATAATCTGTTTTTTAGGCATAGGGGCCTGAGCACATGGCTCATGAGTCTGTTTTTTAGACACAGAAGTTTTTGATGTTGTTTTGGAGGCTGGCGTTGGTTTAATATAAAAATGTAGGCCTGAAAACACCCTCAGAAGCCAGTGCCTGCTCAGTGGCTCCAGACCCATCCAAGGGAGAGACATCCGTGGGTTCAATACTCTGAGAATCTCGCGGCATACTGGAGTTCGAATGGGTCTTGTTAGAGACCTGCAACTCAAAAGTAGCGGGTATCAGGGGCTGTGAAAGCGCCTGAATATTGGCAACTGGCTTAGGAAAGCTTAGTTATCGGTTTTGGACCTCGACTGTCTGTCTTTTTCTTTGCATTTTTGTGAACTCTGGTAGTCAGATTGCTAACCGACATTTCAGGGTAATTAAATCTTGATCCAAAATATTTAGAAGCAAAACTATACGGACGCTTAGTGTGTTGGTTAAATCTTGCACAAAACCGACAGCCAGGCACGTTATGATCTGGGCCTAGGCAAGGAATACAGTACAAATGAAAATCCTTAGGAGGTATTTGCTTCCCACAAGTAATGCAATTAACAACTTTTACTGACATAGGTAAGGAGCAAGAAAAAGTTTCCCCAATGGGGTACTTGGCTTTAGTTTGAAGACTTTGGTTCTGAAACTCGAATGCAAAAATTTCAGGAGTCGGCCGACCGGCACTTGTGAACTGCTTCTGCTTTGTGCACCGCGTGGCAAGAAAGACTGAATAAAATGGCGTCGGCTGCAAGTTTTATACCCCTGACGTCATGGAAGAGGAGACAGCAACCGACGCATAAACTAATCTCCTCCTCCTCTTAGGAATCAGAGCTCCCCTGAGTGGAAATGTCCCCTTTTCTTTTACCAGCAGAGGTTCCAGTAGCATGGTCTTTTTCAGAGTGCTGCTGCCAAGGTTTCTTACGATCCTGAACACTGGAGTCGAGTCAGTCTGATGAAGACCTGGGAAGAGTTGAACTTAGGCCTAAGCAGCTGAGGCAAACAGACAGCCCAACACTTGGCTTTGGAGGCTTGAGCCTATCCTTAGGGGTGGTATCAGAATGCAAGGCTTCAGGATGCAGGTTTAAAGTGTGCAACCTGTACCATGGTCCCCAGCAGCCTCTTGGCATCCCCTGCATCTTCGCGTGCAAACATCCAGCTCTGTAACAAGTACTCCAACATCAGAAGCTGGAACCAACAAAGCAGTTCCAGACCAAACTGATGCTGGCAAAGTTTCAACTCAGACAATGGTGCAGTCAATGGTGTGGCAACCTCTCTAGGTATTATAGCACAGTAGAGAAGGCTGCAAAAGGACTTCATGACTTTTGATGATATTGAGTCTAGGGAAAATGACATGGAAATTCTCTTAGCTTCCCTTGTTCAAATACTTCCCTTTCTTAGAGTATACCTAGCCCTTTCTTTTATACAAGTTCAGAGGAAAGACCAGCTAATAACAGTGTACCTAGACCAAGAATGAAACTTCTGTAGCAAGTATCACTCTAGGAACTTGGTTTACACTTAATGGTGCTGGCATTAAATTAGATGTACTGGGAATAACTTGACATCTTATGATCCAAACCAAGATAAAGAGTGTGGAGTGTGAAAGTCCATACAAGAAATTTCCTTCCCATGCTATAAACATTATGAATTTTCTCTGGCATCTACAGTAAAGCACAACAGCAGCAGAAGAAGAAATTCTTCACTAATGGGTACTTATCCGAGCCTCTGGTCTTGGCCAGCCCAATGAACTTACAATGTACATAAAGCAAATGGTCACTGGATTTCAGAAGCAACAAAGAACTGATGGTGTCACTTGCCAACTATTTTTTATACTACCCAAGTTCGGACATTAAAAAGTATGGATGCCTGCTTGGCCATGGGAGAAGGTGAGATCTGTAGTATTCAGGCCTGTCTCCAGACTTTAAAACCCCAAAAGTCATTACTGAAACAGTGAAGAACAGTTTCTAAACATTTAAAAATCTGATTTAAGACCATGTATTTTTCTAGTAAGCCATGTACCTGCAAAGGCCATACGTTTGTGCAGTGGTAATATCTCAGGCCTCATCACAGTCCAGGGGTTCAGTTCTGACATTTAGTCACTGCACACAGGAGATTGTCACAACAAAGAATTGTTCTCTTGACGTCTATGTGGTTTTCCTTCCATATACAATATTAACTTTTGCCCATGTGGCTCAGGCTATGGTTGAAAAAGTGTCCATGATCAGCCCAATTTGCAGTCAAGAAATGATAATTAGAAAAGTAAAGATGTTTAAATTTGTTAACCAGGCTAGAGCACTGATCTCAAGAGGACCAATTTCAGGGTCAACCTGGGCGCAAAAAAAGTACTGTTGTGTACATTTACCATAAATGAGTGTATTCACTGTTGCAGTCATTACATTTGGGTTATCTGCTTGCAGATAGTTAAATCAGGCCGACTGAGGGCTAAGTCTTGGGTCCTGCGTCGGTTGCGGTCTCTTCTTCAGTGATGTCAGGGACTTCAGGGGTATAAAACATGCAGCCTACGTTATTACATCAGTTTTTCTTGCCCCAGATGTCAAGTGCCCCCCAATGGGAAGCAATTAAATCTATAAATATACAAGGTTACACCTCAAACAAAAAAGCAAATACACCAAAAAACTTAAGCATTTAAAAGAAGAGAAGATGTATAGCCAAATGAAGTAAGGGGGCTGGAGGGAGGGTAACCAGGACTGCAACAGTGAATACACTCGAACATCTACATTTATGGTAAGTGTACACAACTGTACTATGTTCTTCATGTTTCACTGTTGCAGTCATTACATTTGGGTAGATTCCCAAAGCTAAGGATGGGAGGAGGAATTTAGATAGCATTAGGACCAGCTATAAGGCCCTGCAAAACTGCAGTGAAAAAGTCAGCTCTGGATTTAGAGAAAATTGGCAAATGGTAATGCTTGCAGAAAGTATGTACAGAACTCCAGGTAGCAGCTTCTACTATGTCCCTGGTAGGTACGCCTCTGAGAAAGGCTGTAGAGGTAGATGCAGCCCTGGTTGAGTGGGATCTGATCCCCTGTGGGATAGGTTTTCCATGGTGCTTATAGCAGAAGTGAATGCAATGGCCTATCCATTTGGAGATGGTTCACTTTGAAATAGCCGTCCCCTCTGTCCCTGCAGCAAATGCCACCAGCAGTTGTTCAAATTTCCTTTGAGGTTTAGACCTGTCCAAGTAGAATCTAAGTTGTCTGTACACATCTAAAGAGTGCAGTATCTGTTCCTCTTTGTTCTGTGGATTAGGAAAGAAGGTAGGCAAATGAATGGACTGATTAAAGGCCACACTATACCACCTTTGGCATGAAAGAGGGATTGGTCCTGAGGGACAACCTGTCCGCATGAAAGATGATGAAAGGTTCCACTGCCATAAGGGCCTGTAATTCATTCAGATGCCCTTCTTGCTGAAGTGATGGCTAAAAGGGAAGCTGTTTTTCAAGAAAGAAATTTTAAATCTGTAGTAGCAGCTGGCTCAAAAGGAGGAAGAGTGAGTTTTCTCCAATACAAAGTTAAAGGTCCCAGACTGGAGATGGAGCTCTCCTGGGTGGTCTTAAATTTTTGGCCCCTCTGAGGAACTGCTTGAGCAGTGGAAGAGAAAAGAGGGGAGGTTCTGTGTTATAATGAACTGAAATGGCTGAGCCGTGAATTTTTATTGAGGAAAAAGACGGGCCCTCAGTTAAGTATTGTAAAATCTGAGGTAAACTGGGCACTGCTGTGCTCATCCCTTGAGATTGGTTCCAGGCACAATCTTTTCCATTTTTCAGCATAAGATTTTCTAGTACTAAGCCTACTTGCCTCTAAAATGACATCCATTACTGGTTTACTGAGGGATGGTAAAGGAGAGCTTAGGTAATTAGCAGGCTGCTAGGTTCAGTGTTTGAAGCAGAGGGTGCAGAATCTGATTCTCCTGCTGAGACAGCAGGGTAGGAGTCTAAGGCAGGTGCCATGGGGCCAACAGTGACACACTGCTCAGGAAGGGGTACAAGTGTTGGCGTGGCCAGGCTGGTGCAATCAAAATCATCCTTGGTTTGTCTTGTTTGATCTTTAGTAGTACTTTGGAGAGCAGAGGCAGAGGAGGAACGGCATAAACTGATAGGTTTTTCCAGCTGAAAAACACAGCATCCACTTTCCAAGCTTGTCTGTGGGGAGGCAAAAAGGTCTATATCTGGGCTCCCCCATTTGCTTGTGAACATGTTGAAAATCCTTGGTTCCAGGTTCCACTCGTGTGGGTCCATGACTGTTCTGCTTATTCCATCTGCCAGTGTGTTTAGTTTGCCTGGCAGGAACTGAGCTTGTAGATGTACTTGGTTGTGTTCCACAATGCCATGGCTAGTCTGCAGAGGGAGTAAGAAAGTGTACCCCCCTGCGTATGTACCACATAACAGTGGTGTTGTCAGTCTTTACCATTAATTGTCCTGGAAGAATGTGGTCCTTTAAGGCTGTCAGAGCATTCTGTATAGCTAACATTTCTTTATGATTGATGTGAAGGTGCATGTCAATTGGGTCCATTTGTCCTGAATGCACTTCCCTGCCAGGTATCCCCCCCCATGCATAGTCTGATGCGTCTATTCGGGTTTGGGTGGAAGGGAGTAGGGTGAATGGTAGTCCCTTATTTTGATGGCAGGCCTCTCCCACGAAAGGAACTCTAGGTGTAGACAAAGAATGCTAGGAATCATTGCTTCTAGATCCGGAGAATGTTGACACCATAGGCTTTTTAGATACCACTGTAGTTTCCTCATATAGTCTTCCATATGGAATAAGAATAATGCAGAGGCCATGAACCCCAAAGCTTGTAGTATTTACCTTGCAGATAGCAGGGTTTTTGTGACCACTTGTTTGAAGTAGGTTGTCAAGTGAATTTGTTTCTCTGGCGTGAGGAAAGCCATCTGGGAAGTTGTATTCAAGCTTGCTCCCAGGAATATAATTTGACAGGTTACCAGGTGTGATTTCTTTTCGTTTATGGTGTACCCCAGACAAGTTAAAACCCTCTGTACAAAAGCCAGATAATTCAAAAGTATGTCCTAGTTTTCTACCGGAATTAGACAATCGTCCAGGTATTGGTACATCTGAATATTTCTTTGCCTGCAAAATGCAATGACTGGAGCTAGGCACTTTGCGAATACCCTGGGCTCAGTAGATAAGCCAAAGGGCAGTGCAGCGAAAGTACAGTTTTGTACCTACCATAAATGTAGATGTTCGAGTCCTAATACAGCTGCAGTAATCACATATGGGTTTTCTGCCGTCAGGCGGTCCCTCGGTCGGCCGAATTCCAAAGTCTTGGTCCGGCAAGGTTGTCATCGCTTTCTCTTCTGACGTCAGTGAGGCCAGAGTATACAAGACACAGCCGACGCCATGTTCTCCAGTCTTTCTTGCCCCAGATGTCAGGTGCCCCCAGAAGGAAGGCAATACATAAATTTTGCTTATAAGTATATACAAGCAATGCAATATAATCCAAAATCAGTAGTTGCAAGCAAATAAACCATAGAAGGATAACCCAGTGAGGTTGTATGAAGAGGTTGTTAGGCCCCATGCCTTTACCAAGTGGGGAAGGAGGGAGGGGAAACCTGTACTGCAGCTGTATTAGCACTCAAACATCTACATTTATGGTAGGTACAAAACTGTACTATGTTCATCGTGCATACAGCTGCAGTAATCACATATGGGTAGAGTCGCAAAGCTACGCACAGGGTGGTAGGTACCAAGGGGAACTGGGTTGAGCCAGAATGCCCTGCAAAACAGCAGTGGCAAAACCTGCTCTTGTTCTGGAATATAAAGGCAGGTGGTAGTGTTTTGTAAAGGTATGTACAGAACTCCAAGTGGCTGCCTCCAAAATATCTTTGGTAGGAACCCCTCTGAGGAAGGCTGGAGAGGTAGCTGTGGCCCTGGTGAGTGTGATCTGATACCCGTAGGAACAGATTTCCCATGATAGGAATAACAAAACCGTATGCAGTGGCCTATCCACTTAGAAATAGTCTGCTTGGAAACTGGCTTCCCTTGAGCCCCTACAGCATAGGACACCGAGTTGTTCTGATCTCCTGAAGGACTTTGTTCTGTCCAAATAGTAACGTAGCTGCCTATGGATGTCTAAAGAATGTAGCAGCCTTTCCCCTTTGTTTTGAGGATTGGAATAAAAGGTAGCAAGGTGTATGGCTTGATTTAAAGCTACCCTGGATACCACTTTAGGCATAAATGATGGGTTGGTACGAAGGGAAACCCTGTCCTGATGGAAAATGAGAAAGGGCTGCACCGCCATGAGGGCCTGTAGCTCCAAAACTCTACGAGCTGAAGTGATAGCCAGAAGGAAGGCAGTTTTCCAGGACAAATATTGCAAATCTGTTGAGGCAGCTGGTTCAAAAGGAGGCAATGTTAATTTTTCTAGTATGTAATCAAGATCCCAAGCTGGTATTGGTTGTTTCCTTGGTGGTCTTATATTCTTAGCCCCTCTGAGGAACTGTCGTAAGAGTGGGTGAGAAAATAAAGGAGGATCCGTGTTGAATTCTGCAGAAATGGCTGAGGCATGGATTTTTATGGAAGAAAATGAAAGTCCACTGTTCAGCAGCTCAGCTAGATACTGTAATACCTGAGGCAAGTTCAGTTTTCTAGGGTCCTGGCCTTTTTTCTCATTCCATGAGCAAAACCGCTTCCATTTTGCGGAGTAAGCTTTTCTAGTAAATGGCCTTCTGGCCTCCAAAATGACATCCTGCACCTCCTTGGAGAGTAGGGTCTGTTGTGGTCTTAAGGAATTTTCCATGCTGCGAGATTGAGTGTTTTCAGCTGACTGTGAAGAGTTTTGTAGCTGTGCTGAGTCAGCAGAAGAGGCACTAGAGGCATGGACCAGGGGGAATATGTGTTAGGCTCCTCAGGAGTGGGTGCCAGTGTTGCCTTGGCCAATCTGGAGCAATCAGTATCATCTTCGGTCTGTCTGCTCTTGCTTTCAAAAGCACCTTGGGCAGAAGAGGCAGAGGTAGGAATGGGTAAACTCTCCATGCTGTCCGCTCTTGCTTTCAAAAGCACCTTGGGCAGAAGAGGCAGAGGTAGGAATGCGTAAACTCTCCATGCTGTCCAACTGAATGAAAGGGCGTCCACTCTCCAGGCCTTTGGATGAAAGGTCCTTGAACAAAACTTTTCCAATTGATTCCTACGGGAGGCAAAAAGGTCTATGTCTGGTCTCCCCCACGGTTGGATTATTTCTGTAAACACCTGAGGATGTAACTTCCATTCGTGTGGATCTGTCATATTTCTGCTTAAATGGTCTGCCAGCGTGTTTTCCAATCCTGGCAGGTACTGTGCTTGAAGTTCGATTTGCCATTCCAGAGCCAAATTCTAAAGAGTCATGGCTAGTCTGCACAAAGGGTATGAATGTGTTCCTCCTTGTTTGTTTATATACCACATTACTGTGGTGTTGTCTGTTCTCATCAGTAATTGTCCTGGATGCAGGAAGTCCTTGAAAGCTGTAATTTCATTTATTACTGCTAGCATTTCTTTTTGATTGATGTGAAGGTGCTTTTCCTTTTGGGACCATTTGCCCTGAATGCACCTGTCCGTCATGTGCGCCCCCCCCCAGGTGTAATCTGAGGCGTCTGTTGTGATAACTTGCTTTGCTTGAGGCTTGCAGAATGGGAGGCCTGTGTTTGCTTGACATGCTTAGGCCCACCATAGAAATTCCTTTTGCAAACATGGTATTATTGGTATTATGGTTTCCAAACTGTGACACTGTTGAGACCATAGGTTTTTTAGGTACCATTGAAGTTTCTTCATATGCAGCTTTGCACATGGGATTAAAAGAATGCAAGACGTCATGAATCCCAGAGCCTGCAGGATTTTCCTTGCAGTAAGCCTGGTACTTTTTTCTAGTATTTTGAAGTACTGAGATAGTTGCCCCTGTTTTTCTGGCGTATGGTAGGCCATCTGGGTGTTCCAAGTTGGCACCCAGGAAAGTTATTTTCTGAGATGGTGTTAGCCTTGACTTCTCTTTGTTGATTGTGTATCCCAGAGAATGCAGTAACAGTGTCACATATGCCAGATGTTCCAGAAGTATGTGCTTGCTGTCCGCCTGGATCAGGCAGTCGTCCAAATAAGGGTAAATTTGTATCACTTGAAGTCTGCAGTAGGCAATCACTGATGCCAGGCACTTTGTGAATACTCTGGGTGCAGTAGATAAGCCAAAGGGCAATGCAGAGAATTTATAGTGGATTGAACCTGCAAGAAATCTGAGGTATCTTCTGCAGCTTTGTCTGATTGGGACATGCAGGTATGCCTCCTTGAGGTCCAAAGTTACCAGCCAAAACTCCTTGCCCAGCATGGGAAGAAGCTGCTGTAATGTGAGCATCTTGAATTTTGGTACGAGTAGAAATGTGTTTAGGATGGATAAGTCCAAAATTGGTCTCCAGTCGGTTCCTTTCCTTGGTACCAGAAAAAGTCTTGAATAAAAACCTTGACCTTGTTCATGAGCAGGTACCTCTTGAATAGCTCTCATGCTTATGAGCTTTGAAATTTGTAGTTGTGCCTCTGCCCTTTGATTTTGTGGCAGGTTTGGCATGCCTCTCATTTTTGGAAGAGTGTGAAATTGAAATTTGTAGCCTCTGTTTATAATGTCCAGGATCCATTTGTCTGTTGTGACAATTTGCCAATTGCCTGCAAATAATGCTAGCTTTCCTCCCAAAGGTGCTGCCAGCTGAGACGTGCTTGGCATGGAAATGAGGGAGTCATTGGGTTTGCTTCCTGTATTGTTGTGCACTGTCTTCGCCACCTCTTGGTGCTGGGGTTTGCCATTGTCGGCCTCTATATGATCCTTGTGATTGCCCTCTGCCCCTTGTGCGTCTGTATCTACCTCTTTGGGGCTAGTCAGTGGCTGGAAAGGACCAGTTTTTTGAAGGCCAATTTCTGATAAAACGTGGTGGTTAGACCTGTAAAAAAGCTTTGACAGTGTGCATAGATTTGGCTTTTTCTTCCATTTTCCGTAGTATCTCCTCAGCATTAGTACCAAACAGCACATCCTTTTGTAAAGGAGCATCTAAGAGTTTAGCTTTCACATGATCAGGCAAGTTTTGTTCCCTAAGCCAGGCATGTCCGCAAATGACTGATCCTGTAGCAGCCACTCTGCTTGAGGCCTCTAGGGCATCATAACCACATTGCAAGGTGTGTTTACCCACTTGCTCTGCACTATGCATCATATCCTGTAACTCCTTCAAATCTGGTTGTTCAGGTTGAGACATTTTATTCCTTAATTGTGATAACAGGAACTGTTGATATTTAAGCATATGAAGCGGACAATTTAAGGCCCTCATGGCTAGGGTGGCCGAGGTATATACCTTTTTTCCCCACCTTTCTAAAGATCTTGACTCTCTTACTGCAGGAAGTGGATTCTTGGCAGTGGAGGCCTTCAATCCCTTGGGGCCTTGCGAAATAGTTTCAGGGTCAGCATTATGGCTTTTCAAGAGAAATTGGTGAGAGTTAGGTACTCTGTAGTACCTATCAGGTTTGACTGGTGCAGGAGGCAGAGAATCCGGGTTAAGGCAAGCCTCGGAATAAACATAATCAAGTATGTCCAAAACAGGAGGTATCGCCAGAGGTCTGTGTTGAGGTAACAAAAGGAATTCCCAAAGTCTTTTCTTGGAATCTGAAAAGTCTTGGCCTTCCCTATGGAAGTGTTCCCTCAAAGTGTGCAAAGTTTCCCCAAAGGAAAAATCCTCAGGAGGAGATACAGAAGGACTGGACTGCTCTGCATCCGAATCCTCAAAAGGGGAGTAAGAGTGTTCCTCTACATCAGAATGTTCTGATAAAATGGATCCCTGATCAGAAGAGGGAGAATCTTCCTCCACTCTGGGTCTCTTGTCTGGAGGGGGTTGAGAACCCCTGATAAGAGTAATTAAATCCTCAGCCATTTTAAGCATTTGTTTTTTAGGCATGGGACCTGGAGATGGGCCCTGTGCAACAGGCCTCTTGGGATGCCTGGCTGCTTTGGATTTAGTAAAGGCCTTAATAGAAAAAGAAGATGAGGGTCTAAAGACACCATGGGTGGAAGTGGACCTGTCCACATTAGTAGGTTCAACATTAGTAAAGGCTTCGGTTGTAGTCTCGGAAAGGGCCGAGGTACCAGCGGTCTCGGGTACAGAGGACACCGCCAAAGGAGTGTCGTCTGTAGTCAGGGACTGCAAAGGCGTCTCGCTGAGAACCGGACCACGTGTAGCCTGTCTTGGCAAGGTGTCGGCGGGGGCCTCGCGTGTCGGTCTTTGTCCTTGCGTTTTTTGGACAAAACGGTAGTCGGAGTATCCGACGACATTTTATAATCAAAAGCTTTACTAAAAAAAGTGTTGGGCGAACTCCGCCCGATGCTTAATAGTGCATTTATTGAAGGTAGCACAAAAGTGACAGCCTGAGATGTCGTGGTCTGGGCCTAAACAAGGTATGCAGAGGGAATGGAAATCCTTATGCGGTATTTGCTTCCCACAAGAAATACAATTATTAACTTTTTCTGACATTGGACTGAGGCAAGAAAAGATTCCCCAACGGGGTACTTAGCTTTAATGAAGACTTCGGTTTCCAAAATTTTCGTAATTCAAGAGCTGGCCGACCGGCACTTGCGAATTGCTTCTGCTTCGGGCACCGCGTGGCAAAAAAGACTGGAGAACATGGCGTTGGCTGTGTCTTATATACTCTGGCCTCACTGACATCAGAAGAGAAAGCGACGACAACCGACGCCGGACCAAGACTTTGGAATTCGGCTGACCGAGGGACCGCCTGACTGCAGAAAACCCATATGTGATTACTGCAGCTTTATGCACGATGAACATCTGATAGTGCATGTAGCCTGCTTTGAAGTATAGGTATCTTCTGCAAGATTCCCTGATTGAGATGTGCAGGTATGTTACCTTTTAATTTAAATTTACTGTTGCCATCCAGGCATCATTGCTTAGCATAGGAAGCAACTGGTGAAGAGTCAGAATCTTGAATTTTGGAATCACCAAAAAGGTGTTTTGAGTAGGCAGGTCCAGGATAGGATGCCATGAATTCTCCATTCTGGATACCAGGAAAAATCTCAAGTAGGAACCTTGTCCCTTTTTCTCTTCTGGTACCAATTGAGTAGCCCCTACACTTGAGAGAGTGTACTTGCTTTTCAGCCTCTGCCCACTGCTTTGCAGGTAGATCAAGCCAAATGCATGGTGTTGGCACCGTGTGGAAGTGAAATCTGTATCCTTGGGACACTATATTTAAAATCCATTGGCCCAGGTTAATGAGTTCCCAATTCTTTGCATGAAGAGCAATCTTCCCCCAAAGGGGCAGTCAGTTGATAAGGGCTTGGAAATTTTAAAAGGAAGTCAGTGAAACAGTTTACCATAACGAGGGGGAAGTCTTATTATTCCAAGATTTGGAAGTGGAGGCCTCCCACTGCTTAGTCCTGTGTGTCCCCCTGGGAATGAAACCTGGGGTTTTTGCTGTGTCTGGACTTGGCTTGAGAAGACCTGAAAGAGGCTGGAAAGGACCAATTCGTAGAGGGCCAGTGGCTACTAAATCTAGGAGGCTGAACTTGTAAGAAATCTTAAACAGTTTGCATAGATTAAGGGGGCATCCAACAATTTAGCATTAACAAAATTTTGGGGGTTTTAGGCAAATTGCCCTTTTCCCCCTTGGGAAAGTTTTT
>NC_056739.1:748908351-749073351 GCF_019279795.1 Protopterus annectens | reverse complement strand
AATGCTCACTCAAAACATTTACTCAGTACATCCAACCTGATTGGACATTCTTTTGGTATTGGGACAGCTGCTTCCTTCAAGATGTTTGGAATGCAATCCCTCCTCCAGTAATTGTTGCTTCGTGGGAGGAAGTTTCAATTTGGTCTGATCTGGCTACAGTTACTGCTACAGGACAGTTTAAGGTGTTTTTTTGATTGGATCATTTGAACTTTGGCTAGTTCCACTGCTACAGGACAGTTTAAGGTGTTTTTTGATTGGATCATTTGAACTTTGGCTAGTTCCTGTTTCTCTACATTAAATAACCAGTGTTTAAAACAGTTTGTGCTCATCTGCTCAAAGCTGCAGTGAGGCTCTGCTGTTTTCCAAAAAAAAACTTCTGAGACTATAAAAGATAGGTGCTTATTTTCAACTGTTTTCTGCACTTCTGATCCACTAAAACAATATCTGCTTCATATCTGTTGAAACTGTACAACTGTTTTTTAGGTTTGGTGAATTAGGTTCATAGGTAGCATTATAGTATTAGGATCTCAAGAAATGTTGAGACACTAGCTACAGAAATCTTCCCTGAGCTGCAAGTGTGAACAATCTTTTATGCGAATGCCAGTGACTAAAAAAATGAATAAAAAGCTGCATGGAATGTCTGGCTAAAAGGGCATCAGCCAAGATGAGACCGTGCTTATGATTAATTCCTCTTTTTATCAAGGCATAATTATCAATATAAATAAATATTTATATTGAAAATAATTCCTCTAATAATCAAATGTCAGACAACAGATGCAAACTAGCTATAAGACTTTGCAGTGGGTTTTTTTTAGAATTGTCAGCTCAGCCTGCTATTAGGATAAAGATAGAATGAAAAGGTCACAGCAGCCTGAAACAAGGGTCACACACGGACACACACTGATGTATTATAACAGCAGGAATGGCTCTTCTATTAGAAGTTGTATAAAACATGTATTAAATAGTACTTTTCTATTTCTATCAAACATTCCTAAGCTATATATGTAAAGAATGCAAATAATGTAAAATACAGGATTTGTAAAATATACATATATGCCATAAACAAAGAATCAAGAAATGTATATTGCTCCATTTCACACATTATCTATAGAATGAATGACAGGAGCAGATGTTGTGCCTTGCATATACATGCTGCAAAGCTGCAGACTTTACATGAAGTTTTTATTAAGCTTTTGTATTGTACTACTTTGTAAGTTGCAAACTTTCATTAGTTCTGAATTATTTAACAGTATAATGTAAATATGAACTGCAGCTGTAACAATAATAAATAGGCTCTCTCATTAGAAATGTTATGATAGACAATTAAGCACCAAGAACATATGATGACAAAGAAAGCTGAAGAAAGGAATGCTTACTCTGTACTAGTCACTAAAAAGGGAAGAAACCTGTTATAGTACTAACTTTAAAATAGTCTGCTTACAAGCAATTTTAAATGGATGTATAACCTGATTTGGACACAGTGCAGGTCTAAAGAGGCAGGGCTGTATCTTTCAAGATTGTATAAAAAAAAACCCTGTCCTCATCTGTAATCTTAGTCAGTCATTTAAGTCAAGTCAGTCAGTAAACCAAACCAGATAAAAGATGAAATGAACTGTACTGACCCAACTGGAGATGCCTTGTTTTGCTGATCATTTATTATTCTTGTTCTTCTAACTGCCTATATTTTGTCCTCATAGGTGCAGTGCTTCTAGATACGTTTACAGTTTGGTGCTGAAACCCAGGAGGAAGCAAAGCAGAAAGTGCAGAGGTTGGAAAGTTGAAGTAAAGTTGAAATATTGCAGAAAGGTCTTGACTTTTAAAAGTCAGCGAATAAAGGAAGAATCAGAGTCCTAAAGGTTGGATCAGTTTTCACCCGTAGAGGGACAGAAAAACAAAAAATCCTCAAGGTTGGATCAGTTCTCCTCCGGAGTCTCATCCTCAGTAAAAGTAGGTGGAATTAAAACCTGTGCAGCTGAATTTCCTAGAGGGATTTCCACACTACCAAAATAAGGTGAGACTAGTCTTTCTGTTGTTTGTAGAATGCACTAAAGCTTTGTTCTCCTATAGTTACATGTGTAGTCTGTAATTTAGAAGGCATGCAGTTAAGGAATTAGCATGGTAATTAGATTTTTAAATGTGGTAGGGCTAAAGCATCACAGTTGTTACAACCAGAAATTAGGTCTGAGAAACTGAATTTTAAAAGTAACAGTATTAAAGATTTAAACCAGATACAAGATGAAATAAACTGTACTGACCCAACTGGAGATGCCTTGCTTTGCTGATCATTGATTATTCTTGTTCTTCCAACTGCCTGTATTTTTCCTCATAGGTGCAGTGCTTGTAGATACGTTTACAGATAGTACCTATCTGCCCAATGGCATTTATAAGCCTAGCCAGAGTGTGTTAGCTTTTGCCGCCCCATTGATTGAGTGTCTGTCAAGAAGAGCCAATGAAGTGATCCCAGGGGTGTATTTTCTGTTACCCATCCACTCGTCAAGGTTTCTCTTGAAGAGAGTTAATGAGGGGCTCTGCCTAATGTAGTTATTTTGTTCCAAAGCATGGGGAATCTCTGGCAGGAATCTATCCCTCCAGCATGTTCTATTTATTGTTGTGGCGAGGTTTAGCTCACTAAAGAGAGTGACTAATTTCTTTAGGTGGAGCATGTCCATCAGTTCTGAGTTGGACATGTCTTTGTAAGTCAGGCAGAGATCACCTCTGAGTAAGCGATATGCCACTGAGTACAGCCAGAGTTTTTCCACTTGGGCTGCATAGGATATATGTTTGAGGCCAGTAATCCTCTTGATGAGGAACTTTTGTGGTCTTTCCAGCTGTTGGAAGTGCCTTGTGAGGTACATCCCAAATGGGGCATTGTACTCAGACAGGTCTGATGAGCGACATGTAGAGGGGCACTATAACCTCTATTTCTAGATGCAAACCCTTTATTAATTATATGGACTACATAGGACTTCCCAACTATTTTGGCAATATGATTGTCAAAGGAGAGATTACTATCTACCTGGGTCCCCAGATCTCTTATTACCTCTTCTGTATTAAGGGGGCTGCCACTTATGTGGGAAAAACAAAACACCCATAAATTACCAAATGGGACGACTATGCATTTTTTTAGCATTTAGCTTGAGACCATGACTTTGACACCAGGTGTCCATCTCAGTAAGGCCCTTTTGGAGAATGTCCGTGTCAGCCAGAGAGTTAATTATAGCTCCCAGTTTGCAGTCATCGGCAAACTTTGTCAGCCATAATCCTCCTGTGTTTGCCTGTACTTCTGAGAAGTGTATGCCAAACAGTAGGGGTCCCAGGACCGAGCCTTGTGGGACACCACTTGCGACTGGTTTTAGAGTCGGACCTGGAGTTCGCTATTCTCACCGTGTGAGTTCTGTCTGTAAGCCAGTTGGCAACCCATCTCATGACGTAGGGGTTTATGTTCAGGCTGGTGAGTTTTTCTATAATTCCCGAGTGGGGAATGGTGTCAAAAGCCTTGGTGAGGTCAAGGTAGGCTGTGTGAACCACCGTCCCATCTATGGCCTTGGTGACTATCTCGAAGAAGTCAACCAGGTTTAGTAGGCATGATCTACCCTTAAAGCCGAACTGGGTTGGGTCAAGTGTTTGGAGGTTCACAATGTCTAAGGAGTTCCATGATTATGTGCTCCATAGCCTTGCAGACCAGGCTAGTCAGGCTTATGGGGCGATAGTTACCATGGTCAGTTGTGGCCTGTTCTTTGTGGAGTGGAATAACCATTGCTTTGTGCCATTCTATGGGCACACAGCCTGTGGAGAGCTGAGACTGAACAGTGTGTTTAGGTGGGGGGTTAGTTCATTCTGTAGTTCATGCAAGACGCAGCCTGGGACACCATCTGGCCCCATTGACTCTGTGCTTTTGGCTTTTTAAAATGGCAGTTTTCACCTGTCTCTCCGATTTCCGGGACACTACACTTTTCTGGTATTGTGGGCCCTTTTGGGAGTGAGAGGGGGGTGAAGTTTGCACTGAATCTATTTGCAAAGATGTTGACAATATCAGTAGGTTCAGTATATTTTGTGCTATTTTGCACTAGCTGAGAGCATATCTGTGAGTTGCCACTTAGATTCTTGACATAGCTAAAGAAGGCTTTGTGGTTATCTTTCAAATCCTTAGCTATTTTTCTTTTGAAGTTAGCCTTGGATGATTTTATGAGGGACCTTAGCTTCTTACTGATAAGGGATGTCTTTCCTTCTTGGGATTTGCTTTTTTTCTGAACTAGTTTCCTCCTATTGTATAGCCAGTTTATGGCAGGGGTCCACCCGACTGGTTTCCTTCTCTTAGGGGAATGAGTCTTGGTTTTGCTAGGGATGGCATGATCCATGCATCCTTTTAGGTGCTCAGAGTGCATTTGTAAAGGTTACAAACAGGGCATAGCACATCCAACACCTTTTAAAGGAAGAGGAGTTGATGTAGAACAATATGAACGTAATGATTCTAACAATTTTAACAACAATTTTAACAGGTTTAACAATTACAACCAGGATGAAGAAACGACTACACACGACCCTCCTAGAAGGAGTGAGCGTTTGGCAAGGAGGGATGGGTTTAATCAGCAACAGGGTTTTCAGGTCCCCCAGGGCAGACCGGGGGGGGACTACGAGTTACCATCAACAACGGACATGGGGGAGGGGGCGCAAATAAGCGGTATGCACAATGCTATTTCAGTTGCCCCTGCCTCCATAGTAGAAGAGGATATACATGGTTGCAAAATTTTTAATAAGGATAATTTTTATATCTATAACTATACTGACTTACCTATTTCTAACAATCATTTTGATTTATTTACAAAGGGTTTGCAGTTTGTTCCAAGTAAGCATAGTTACCTTCCCAAACTGTTGATAGAATTTAAAAGCTTTATTAGAAATCTCAATTTAACTTTATTTTTTAAAAATCAGTTGCTAACAGACACCCCATTAGTGAGAAGCAGCACTTTTAATCCACCCACCCATCCTTCTTTAAAAATATTTGAAGAAATGGTAGACTTGGAGGGAAAGTTTTAGGGGCAATAATGGTCATGCCTCTACTAACTTTCCACGTATTTTTGAGGACATCATGCAGGACATTAGGAAAAAGCACATAAGAGTAATGAAGCCAGATAAGGGAGAGGGAATTGTACTAATGTTTCAGCATGATTATGAGAATTATTTGCAAAACTTGGTGCAAAATGATGACATCTATGAACCAGTATCTCAAAATGAATTAAATATATCGGTTGACAAAATAAAATATGGTTTATACGACCATTTGATGCAGGGTTGCATAGATGAAAAATTATATAACTACTTACTAGTACCCAAACCTAGAACCCCCACCTTATTTGGAATACCTAAGGTACACAAGAGCTTAGACCCACTGAAATTCAGGCCCATAGTTGCGGGAGCTGGCAGCACAACAGAACCATTAAGTATATTTATAGATCAACATTTAAAAGAATATACAACTTCTTTACCATATGTTTGCAGGGATTCATGGGAATTTTTAAGTAATATACCCACCGACTTAGACAATTCCAATTTTTTGATGGTGACGGTGGACATAGTTGAACTTTTCCCAAGTATTCCCCACAATCAGGGTATGGAATGGTTTTCACAGATGATTGCCACGGAAACTAAATTAAGCAGCAACACAATCAACTTAATCATCGAATTTATGGACATTGTATTAAATAATAATTTTTTGTTCTGCAATGCGGAATTTTTCAAACAGAAAAGTGGAGTAGCAATGGGTGCACCATGTGCTACGGCTTATGCAAATATAGTACTACACAAATGGGAGTTGGACTACATACATTCAACAAGTTGGAAAAAATATATTAAGCACTATAGGAGGTTTCTGGATGATATTTGTATTTTTTGGGGAGGTTCAGAAAACCAATTTAAGGAATTTATGCAATATTTAAATAATTCCACCGATTTTCTTTCATTTACATTTGAAGTAACAGAGTTACACTATTTGGACGTCAAATTATACAAGAATCCTGTAGGAATGGGATTAACATCTTGTATTTTTCATAAACCCACTTATTCTAACAGCTTTTTGCATTTTGAGAGTGGGCACCCTTTAAAGCAAAAAATGGGCATTATTAAGGGGCAGCTCATCAGGGCATCAAGAATATGCAGTACTAACTTAGCATTCACACAAGAAATTGATTTTTTAAAAAAGTTATTCTTAGACAGAAGACAGAGGTTACCCTGAGCAGTTATTTCAATCTATTAAAGAAGAAATAATATTAAAAAGGGACCGGGAATATCCCCCACTATTAGGCACACAGGTTGAAATTTGAAAAAGAGAAGTGGTTGGGGGTACAAATTTTACAAAGAATTTTTTCTATACATTTACTGAGGACTCGTCAATTATAGAGAGAACTACAAGGAACTTGTGGCCAATGGTAACCATGCAGGAGGAGATTTCAGGGCTTGTCCCCACAAAAATAGGGTTTGTTAAAAAAACTAACATAAATCTTAAAGGGTTATTTGAAAGGAATTTAACAACTGAGTTAAACTCAAGGAATGGTAGCGTAACTGGACATAATGGAACATTCAAATGTGGAAAATGTAATCAATGTCAATACATCTTGCAGGGGGCTCAAGTACGCATCAGGGCAAGAAACACAACTTTACATGCCCAAGGTCATTTCACATGCAATACCACAGGAGTGGTTTATATTGGCCTTTGTCAAGTTTGTCCGGCTTTTTATGTCGGCAAAACTGAAAGGGCTCTTAAACGCAGAATATATGAACATCAATATGACATCAGTAAAGGTAAGGATACAAATGCCTTTTTCAGGCATTCGTTGACTTGTCCACAAATGGCCATAAGGTTTTTCATTATTTACAAAATACAGCAGGATCAAAGAGGGGGGGGATTGGGAAACTTTACTGGCCATCAGGGAACTTACTTGGCAGTTACAGTTAAATGCAACAAGACATCCTGGTCTAAATGAGGGTACCAGTTTGGCACCAGTATTGAAAAAGAAAAGGAGCATGCTTTGATGCCCTAGAAATGCTTTAAAGTTTATATTATTCATTTTCATTTTTATTTTCATTCTTATTTTCATTTTCACTCTGCACATTTTGTTTTGTTAAAGGTATTTAATCAGTTTTAGGATTCTAAATAATGTATGGTGTTGTTTAAAAAGGGGTCTTGCACGAGTTGGAATATCAAATCTGTGTATTCATGGCTATCCAACAGTTTTTAAATATTGCCTTTTTTTACATTTTCGGTCAAGTACATGCTAAATTTATTGCAAAAGAGGCCACTTGGCAAACATTAGTTGAACTATTTTATTCTTAAAAATGTTCAAATTGTCAGTAGTATCTTTATATATCTTATTTTAGTTTATTGTGACTGATATTTTTAAAAAAACTATGACTAACTGATTTTTAAAGAGCATTAGTAGTAGTTAAACAAGTTTTTAAGTGTGTATTTCCTTACAACGGTTTTTATGGGGTTAAACATTTTGATTATTGAATGTTTTAATATGTAATGGATTAATTACATTCAATCCATTATAATTATGGGGATGCATTAATGAATTATCCAATAGAGACAATGTGTTTGTTGTATAAAGGCTGGTCCTTTTCATTCATTCACTTACACTTGAGAAAGCCTGGTAAGACCATGCGAAAGCGCTCGTGATTGAACCTGTTTTTGTTTTGCTTGTCTTTGAAATAAATTGGTTTTCAACATTAGACTTTGTGAAGAACATTTGCATCTACATTATTGGCAAACCTGCTTTTAAAGGGATTGTTTTAGTCGGAACACGACCTTGACCTACAGCACAGCAGTGGTAGTTATTCGTGCTCTAACTACAGGAGTGGGTGGGTCCTCATCCGGTGTTGTTATTTGCATTTGTAAAGGTTCCTGCATCTTGGACACTTATCCTTTAGCGTGGGGGCTGTGAAACTTACCACATCTTAAGTAAGGTGAGGTTTGCTATAGAAACGTCTTTCACTGTGGTTTCCTTGGTTAGGGGTGATGGTGTGGTGTGGACATCCAGAGTGATTAGTTTATGGTCTGCTCTAACCAGTGATGGGTTGACCTCCGGTGCAGAACACCCATCGCCCATGTTGGTGATGACCAGGTCCAATAGGTTTTCACCTCCGGGAGTTTACCAGCTGATCCAGGGCATTTGAGTGGATAAATTCCAGGAAGCGCTGGATCTGGGAGTTTGTACTTGAGTAGTTTTCCCAGTTAATGGTAGGGTAATTGAAATTGCCCAAAATCAGAGTGTTCGGTAGGACCTTCATGTTTTCCAGTGTCTCCAGAAACGTGGAGTGGTGGGGTCCTGGGTCATGGAGGGTGATCTGTAGCAGGCCACAACTTGCATTGCAGATTTGCCCGATGTTAGTTGCACATGGATGATCTCAGAGGTATCGTGCTGCGCCACTAACCTGGAGGTGTACATATCCTTAATTTATATGAATACACCCCCTCCTTGTGTGTTTCGGTCCATGTTCTGTGGCCAAAATGTGTGGTAGGTGGTAGTGCTGGGGTGCTTTGTGGAGCCTTGAACCAGGTTTCAGTTACTGCACAGATGTTGACATTCTCCATACTGAGGAGTGCTTCGAGTGCGTGCAATTTGAGATTTTCAACTGCTGGCGTTAAGTAGCATAACCGTCATTTTTTTTTATTTGTGCTGTTTACGGAGGTGGGTTTGACTTTTGAGCCTTGCCTAAAAAGGCACTATGGGGGCAGCAAGAGCCTTGGCCAATATTCGAAAGCCTAGGGGTGACAGGTGCAAGCCATCTCTTGCGAAGCAACGAGGCTAGTCGAGCATGTCTTCTCAGGCTGATGGACACTGGATCCCCTCTGAAGGGCAACAGAAGCTTAGCCAATTCTTGAAATTGTGGTATCATTCTTGGTGAGGGCAGGATGCTACTCAGGGTCATACCCGCCTGGGCTACATGATCAGAGAGCTCTTCCATGTCTCTCTTCATGTAGTCCAGGGAGGTACATCTCAGGTCATTCACACCAACATGAACAGTGACAGAGTCATATTTGTATTTGTTCTGGAGTGACCCGAGTGCTTGTGTTATGTGGTGGATTCTGGCTCCCGGCAGCCAACAGTAACCTTCTCCTTGTCCAGCCTAGTGAGTGGGACGTCAGTGTGCCTGACTAGAGTGTCACCTATTACTATTAGGTTAGGCATGTTATTTCACCTTAAGGGATGTGATTGTGCAGCACACTGATTTTGTGTTTTATGTGTTGTCTGGTTTGTGACGCGAGGTGCAGGTTTTTTGGGTGTCTGCTTTGGAGGTCTCTGATGCTTTTGCAGATTTTTATTTAGAACCTCCGAGTATGATTTCGGGTATTTGTGTGTATTTTTTTTGCCAGTGCTGGTTTAGTACTTCTATGTGAGGCTGGACGTGTGGTGCAAGTGTTAACCTTCTCCTCATGACTGCCTGCTCCAGTCTTGGGTGGAGAGAGCTTAGCCTCCAATTTAGCTACATAATTAACACATGCGAGAGATGCAATGTTTTGTGAATCCTTAACTCTGTTCTGATCCATCCCCACTCACCTACCCAACTGTTGTTGTGGTCTTAAAGCTTGGTGGCTTTTGAGCTGCCCACCTCTACTATAAAGTTGATATTGGACACTCCTCCCACTCTCATTGCATCAGCTCATTGAGTACAGTGAGATCAGTTGTGAAGGCCCACCTATTGCATAAGCTCATTCTACTGAGTAGTGTGATCAGTTGTGAAGTTCCACCCAATTAGCTTCTTAACCTTGAATTATCTTCTCTGCTCACTTTCTACTTAAAAATATTGTGCCTCCTCCTACTTCATTTTGCAGTCTGTGCTTAGATGTTCAACTGCATTTAGTTTGCCGTATTTGTTGCTGCTCGTCAATAATAATTAAATTGATTACAGTATTCTACTGAACTGCTGCTTTATTCGAGCTTTTTTTTTTTTTTACTGTTGTGATTGTGAGCTAATGTATCCCATTTGCACTGTTTTAATGCAATGTACTGATAACAGTAATGAAATGCAGTTAGCAACTATTTCATTGCCAGTTACTGTTTAACTGCATGTTACTGCATTTTTCATACTGCAAGTTCTGTTTTTATCTGCAAGTGGGTAAATCTGTGCTTTGAGAGTTTTAGTGTGTTCTTACCCTTAAATTGAGTAGCACAGTCTGGAAATAAGGTTTGTTGCATCCAGAGCAGTCTTTACCTTCTGTGTTTCTGGCAGCCATCTTGTGTTTGTAGGGGCCTACCTCCTCTGCTAGTGAGAGTAGCAGGGCTGCCTGGACTTGTCTGGCACAAGCTGGTAAAGAAAGCAGGGACTAGCATGACTGGCTTGATTTCTGTGTTACTAGAGTCTATTTTTGTGGAATTTAAACCCCATGATTGAGCAGGTTTGGGCTTGGTTGCATGTAACGCACTGCAGCTGCACTGTTTTTAACCCAGGAGGTATTCCGGCTACAAATTTCCCCTTAGTAGCACTAGTGTGATCACATAGTAGTACCACCCTTACCTCCTTAGCTCTCTCTGGGCTCTCTCCCTCAGATTCTGACAAATCTGTATGGACAGTTTCTCCTCCTAGTCTGGTTGATATGGGCATCCTGAGATAGTGTAGCAACTGTCTTGTGTACACTGACAAACCTCTACTACTTCCACCTAGGAACACAATTTGTGAGAGATTCAAAGAACCTAAGTTCTATGCGGTCTCATCAGTACATCTGTCATCAAGAAGATTGTCAACACAGAGACCACACCTACACAACACACACCAACATTTGCAGAGGTCCTCAACAAAAACCCAAACAATAGAGACCTCGGAGGCAAAAAACACATGCAAACTCCACTGCCCACCACACCACACACACCATCCACACACCTTTGTCTCAGAGCCACAAAGACCTAAACATAAACCCAACATATTAGTCATAGAAGACTCCAATGTGAGACACACACGTGCACATCACCAAGCTGGATAAGAAGAAAGTCACAGTCGTTTGTCAGGTGCCAAAATCTGCCATATCACCCAAGCACTCAAGTCTCTCAACAACAGGTATTGTGTCATAGTCCATGTTGGCGTGAATGACTTGAGACATGCCTCCCTGGACTATAGAGAGAGACACATGATCAAGGTCGCTGAAAGTGTATCCCAGGCAGGTATGTTCATAGGTTCATACTAGGCTATCTGCCCAAGGGCATTTATAAGCCTAGCCCATAGTTATGTGGCTTTCGCCACCCCTTTAGTTTGAATAAAAACTATGCCTATCATTTTTCTGTGCCTCTGTCAAGCAGTGACACTGAAGTAATCCCTGGGGTATATCTGCGATCTCCCATCCATTGGTCAAGATTCCTCTTGAACAAGGCCAGCGAGGTGCTCTGCCTCACATGTACCGGGATTTTGTTCCACAGCATAGGGAGTCTCTGGGTGATGAATCTGTCCCTCCAGCACGTTCTATTTATAACCGTGTCAAGGTTTAAGTCTCCCACCCTTGTGGTTCTGAGGGATCTAGATTTTTTGAGGTGAAGCATATTTATCAAATCTGGGTTTGACATGGCCTTATATGTCAGGCACAGGTCACCTCAGAGCAAGCGGTATGAGACTGAATAGAGCTGGAGTTCTTTCAGTCGGGCAGCATAAGACATATTCTACCATCACCCAGAATGATGCTTCAATACAAACAGAAAAGGATTCATTTAACTGGTTTAGTTTCTGGTGTCATTCTAAGGGGATCCAGTACTTAACCTGAAGACATGCTCGACAGACCACAATGCTTTGCCAGAGATGGCCTGCATCTGTCTCCCTTGGGAGTCAGGCTTTTGGCCAAGGCTCTTGCCTTCCCTATAGTGTCTCTTTTTTAGGCAATTCCATGAGGTCAAAACTACCAACATGAAAATTTCATCAAAACACAAAAAGTAAAAGGTCATGCTGTTAAATGCTAAGAGTCTAAAATATGAAACTGCACTCAATGCAAGCATTCTTAACCCTGGAAGATGCTGACATTTGCGCAGTTACAGAGACCTGGTTCAAGCTGCAGACAGCACCCCAGCCATACCAGGTTACTCACCCGATCATACATTCAGACCCCTATCATACATTCAGACCCCAAACTGTGGATAGCAAAGCGACAGGAGGTGCATGTTGCAATATATATTAAAGACATACACACCTCCAGGCTGATCAAACAGTTGGATGCACAGGAGGCACCCCAGATGCAGTTAACAGTTGATAGGAACCCTATTCAAATCATAGCTAGATACAGGCCCCCAAATGTGACTCAAGATGCCCACTCCACCTATCTGGACCTCTTTGAATCTATCATTATTCAACCCTTTACCCTGATCCTGGGTGACTAACCATCCAACCACAGATTGGAAGAACTACTCATGCCAAAACACAAATGCCCAGAGAGTCCTTGATTTCATCAATGCAAATGTCTTGGACCATGTGGTCAACACCCCCACAAGAGGTGACATCTTGGACTTAACCAACAGGAGTAATCCCTACAGTGTCATCCTCCCTGTTAAGATCCGACCACAAAGCTGTCATTTACCGTCACCATCTCCACCTACCCCCCCCCCCCAGCTAGGGTCAAACAAATAAACTTCTCCACAGCCGATTACACCCTCCCGAAGGAAGGTATAAACAGATTCCCCACCTCCTCAATAGGAACTGAAACACATGTCCAAACCTACACCCACGTACTATATGAGCATTTATACAGCTGCATGGAATGAAGAAAACCCAACAGGGCAAAAATCATCCTCCTCAAGGAAGAATAAACCTGTCTGTTGGACATCCGCAATAAATAAACTCTACAATAAAAAAGGAAAACAACTGCCGACAAGGACCAAGGAGGAGCAGGTGCCTAACTGGAAGCAAGCTCTCCTTAGCCTAAAGGAAATAAGAGTACTAGGGAAATCCTCCAAAGCAAGTCCAAACTGGTCACATCTACTAAAGACAATCATAAAGGATTCTTCACATGTGTCCACAATCTCCAAGGAAGCACTCAGATCTGCTCCGAACTGGTGGTCAAGGACACATACACAAATGCTGTAGATATAACCAACCTGCTGGCAGACAGGTTCAGTGAAAATGTTACCCCTCTGTCCCCCTCTATCCCAATCAGTAAAATCAGGACATTCCCAGCACCTGCCCCCCCCTCCCCTTATCTCTAAGGGGCAAGTCATCAATGCCCTCTCAAAAGGAAAAAAATAGAGCCTCCATGGGATTCAATAACATCTCAGGATGTATCCTACATGAACTCTGGCACGAACCTGCAGCACCATTAGGCACCCTATTCAACGAAAGCCTGAGTACCAGCTTCATTCCAGCCAAGTGGAGGACAGCCCCCGTCATCCCTTTGCACAAAAGTGGAGCGTCCACTGATCCAGGAAATTAAAGACCCATCAGCCTAACTACCCTGATCTGCAAGGCCATGGAATGGATCATGGACCTCATTAACAAGGACATTGGCAACCTTCAAACACACTCGATCAAACACAGTTTGGTTTCATCAAAGGGAGATCATGCCTGTTAAATTTGGTCAACTTTGAGGGTTACCAAAAGCCATGGATGAGGGGAAGACAACACACCACCTACTTTGACCTGGCCAAAGCCTTCGATACTATTCACCACTCGGGTAGAATAGATAAATTTTCTCAACTAGGCATCAATCTATGTGTTACCAGATGGGTAGGAAACGGGCTCACTGATTAAACTCACCTAGTCAAAATACGGGAAGCCAACTCAAACAGTAGACCTGTAATGAGTGGTGTACCCCAGGGATTAGTCTTGGGGCCTCAGTTGCTTGGAATACACTTTTCTGAGGTGCAGGCCAAAACCAGTGGGCTTATGGCTGACCAAGACTGCAAATGACTGCAAGCTGAGCGCTGTCATTAATTCTCCTAGTGATGTGTACATCCCCCAAGAGGGTCTCACCCAAACAAATGCCTGGTGCCAGAAACATGTCCTCAAACTGAATGCCAAAAAATGCATCATCATCCCTTTTGGGGAGAGTGACATCTCCACAAATTATCACATTAATAACGAGGTCCTAAGCACGCAATCAACTGTGGTGGACTTTGGCACCCAGGTTGATAGCAAACTGACTTTTGACCACCATATTGTCTCTGTTGTATGAAAAGCTTTTTACATGGCCCACCTCATCAGTAAGGTGGTCTCATCCAGGGACAAGGAGGTCATAACATCCCTGTATTCTTCCCTTATAAGACCCACTGAGTACAATATCCCTTTAGGCATGTACCTCACAAAGCACACGCAGCAGCTGGAGACACAAAAAGGTTCCTCACTAGGAGGATCCAGGGCCTCAAACATCTACCCTACAGAGATACTACGTCTCAAACAGACTCCTTAGAGGTGACCTCTGTCTGGCAAACAAAGCAATCTCAGACCCCACCTTGATGAGACTGCTGCATATCTGCAAGTCAAGCTTCACTCAAGTAACCTACATGCATGACCTCAACCAGGTCTGTGACATCAATAGGACATGTTGGCAGGACACTTGTGCCCCAGACACTCCCCTTCTGTGGAATAGACTCCCTCCCTACATCAGAGTACCTTACTAACCCTTTTTAGTGCAACCTGGATAACTGGATGGGGAACAGAAAATACACCCCCCTGGGATTCCACCTGTGTTCCTGCTGGATAGGGGCACTGGGTGCTGACTTGTCGGAACATGGTCTAAATTCTTGGCTAGGCTTATACGGGCCTCAGGGCCAACAGCTTAGTAACTTCCTATGATCCTATAAAGGCATGATACCAAGCTACTTGTTATGCCAGAAAGAATATATCCATTTAAACTGTTACGGCCTGCAGCTGTACTGTTATTTTAATGCCTCCAAACACCTTTAAAATTAATGCAATGAATATTTATTTTACATTTGTTGACCGGGCTAGTCCAACTGGATACATGTCCATTTTAAGTAGATGCCCGGGGAGATAAGCTCCGTGCAAAACAAAAAACAACAAAAACATTTATATTGACAATGAACATTACAGATTAACAGAGAATTATCAAAGAGGTCTGAACACCTGACAGTGCAAAATGCAGGTAGAATACATACTACAACCTGGGGAGATAAGCTCCGAGGATAAAAAGAATAAAAACATTTATATTTACAAATGAACATTACAGGTTAACACAGAAATTATCAAAGAGGGCAGAATACTTCACAGTGCAAAAAGCAGGTACAATGCAAATTACAGGTAGAATACAGAATATAACAAAAAAGGCAGCTTATTGTATAATTATATTAATAAAGAGTTGTCACACTAAGTAAGCACAGAGGATGAAAAAAGGTTAGGTATAGGAAATGGTATTGTGGTTAATAAGGAACGTAGAGCTTGTTATTGAAAAGTAAAGTGTATGCAGTGTCTAGTTTGAAGAGAAAGATGATTAGTCAGGTTTAGTACAGGGGCATAGGCAGTGTGTTCTCAGGAAAAGTTTGTCCGTTTTTGAAAAAAGTGATGTAGAGGAAACTGAGGAAAGTTCACTGGGGAGAAGGTTCCAGGATTTTCCAGCAGTATTAGTGAAAAAGAGAATCCCCAGCCCGGTTGTTAGATTTAGAGGTATTTACAAGTAGTTTATGTGATGAGCGCAAGGACTTCAGATTATTATAGGGGGTGAAGAGGGTAGACCGTACAGGAGTACTGGAAGGTTGGTAAAGAGTCTTATGAGCAATGGTTAGTTGGTGGAATTTAAGCAGATTCTGAAGTTCAAGCCATCCTAGCTGCTTAAGATAACAATGGTGGGTTCTAAATGGGTTGCCTGTAGCAAATCTGGCAATGTTATTGTACGGGACTTCCATTTTGGCGAGGTTATTTTTTTAGAAAGATTAGTATATATGGGTGAGGCATAGAGGAGTGCAGAGATTAGATGAGTATGAGCAATAGTTATGGCTGTTGGTGAAAGGAAGGGTTTGATCCTGTAGAGAGAGCAGAGTTTTTTGTTAACAGTTTTTACAGTATTGTTGATATGGATGTCAAAGTTAAGTTTGTTGTCTATAGTGACACCAAGTAGTTTGGTAGTTAGGTCTGGTGATATAAGGAGTACCATCACCTAAAAACATGCTGGCTATGCCCTTGCAACTCCCACTCTAATATCACCCACCCAGCAACTCCCACTCTAATATCACCCACCCCATCCAACCACTACCTTTCTTTCCATTCCACTAACTACCTTGATTATAGCAAGCTTAGATGCTCATAAGCCAGTACATATTATACAGCAGGAATTTCTTCTTGTAACATTTGTTAATGTCTTATGTTCTTCACAGATAAAGATTCTAGTCTACTGATGTACTATGTTCTTCATCTGTAAATATGCTGCAAGTAATTGCTATGTAATCCAATGTAACTACTGTCTGTTTATTTCAACTGTGGAGCTTTTCTCCCCGGGCCTCCGCTAAAAGTGAACCTACGTCCAGTCGGTCACTCCCGGTCAACAAATGTAAATAAAGTGGATGTAACTGAGAAATCTATTGGGGAGGACTTAAGAGTAGGATTAAAAAGGAGGAGTTTAGTTTATTAGGGGTTCAAGAGGAGGCAATGCTGTGTAAACCATTGTTCTACTGTATTAAATACCTTTTGAGTAAGGGAGTGAAGTTTGGAAGTGGATGTGGATGTGACTGTGCATGCAAGTGTGGAATTGTCTGCGTATTGTATGCATGTAGTTTGGGGGATTGCTAGACGAAGGTCATTGATAAATATGGAGAAAAGAAGGGGTCCTAATATGGACCCTTGAGGGAAGCCAAGGTTAATGGGCAGGTGGGTAGATAGAATGTTGTGCCAAAGCACCACTTGTCTGTTAACCAAGTAGGACTGGAACCATTTTATAGCGAGTGCATCTAGTGAGAGGGATTTGAGGGAAGGGATTTGAGGATATTTATAATTATTTGGTGATTAACCATATCAAATGCCTTGGACAGATCGATAAACAGTGCAGAGGAAAGCATACTGTAGTTACGGTTTTTATTAATACAGTCAGCAAAGGAAAGGAGGGCAGTAGTAGTGCTGTGGGAAGGTCTGAAACCATGTTGACAGCTGGAAAGTAAGTTATTTTGGATTAGGTGGTCTAGTAGGGCTATGGAACGGTAGTTGGAGAATTCAGTAGAGTTTCCACCTTTATGAAGGGGAATAATATGGGAGACATTCCAGATGCTAGGGATGTTTCCTTCACTGATGGTTCTATAAATCAGAATGGAAATGGGATAGGCAATGGATTTGGCGGATTTCTGTAGATATTCAGCAGGTAGTTGGTCTGCTGAAGGAGTGCATGGTTTCAGTTTTTGGATAAGGGTAAGAATATATATGTTGTAGGGACTGGCTGGAAGAGAAATGGAGGGGGTGGGGTTGTGTTAGAGGTAGATATAGTTAAGTTATTAGGCGACAGCTGACTGGCAAGTGCTTGAATGGCCTCAGTGAAAAGGTATTGAAGGCATTGGCAGTATGCTTGAGAGTCTCCTGGTCTGTGCCTTGTGGGGTTGGTGTAATGGATTGACCTGGGTGTAGTAGTTGGTTAATACTTGCCCAGAATTTTTGTGGGTTATTATGTTTAGTTTGCTGGAACTGTAGGTAGTAATTTCTTTTATCAGGCAGTATAGCTTTCTTAGTGCCATTTCTCAGCTGTCTGAAGTTTTGTCAGTCTACAGGGTTTTTAGTCATTCGCCATTTGGCCCAGTATTTATTTCTGAGGTGGATTTTTTAGATTTAGTTCTAATTCTAATAGAGCGGGTTGGTGCATGGTCATCTAGAATGGCTAGGAATTAGGAATTAAAGTATTTAACAGCTTCCTCCAATGGGAGGTATTTTAAGGGAGGCCAGTCACACGCTCTTAATTCGCTTTGAAAGAAATCAGGGTTAAAGTTTTTCTTGGACCCAATATTCCTGAAAGTGGTTGGAATGGAAGCATTGGTCTTGTGTCTGATGGATGTAGGTAAGCGAGTGGTCACTTACATCATCAGGGAGGGTTCCAGATTCATATATATGGGGATGGTTATTTATGAGAATCCAATCCAAGGTCCTTTCTTTCTTATTAGGCTTGTTTATCCTGGTAGGGAAGGTAATGCTTTGAGAAAAACCAAACGGGTTAATGTGGGTGGGTAGGGTGGCTGCTGCTACAGCACTTCCAATCAATGTTAAAAATCACCTAGGATTATGGTTTCTTGGGGCAAGTTTGAGATAGCCAGCAGATGATATATTCTATGGTGGCATTGTTATTGCCAGGAGGTAGCTAGATACAGATAATATAGATGGATTTGAAAGTGTTGAGTTGAAGCTTGGAAGAATTTCTGCAGTAGAATCTTCGGGTGGTTTAAAGTTATATATGGTAATCTGTAACCCTGATTTAAATAGGATAGCTATTCCCCCACCCTTCTTGGCTGTACGGTCAAGTCTAAATGTATTAAATGCGGGTGGGATGGTTTCATTGTCTTTAGTTACAGGGTTTAACCAGGTTTCTGTTAAACAAATAATGGCAAAGGAGTAGGCTTCCAAGAGAGCATGGAGTTGTGAGACCGTTATTAATGCTACTTGCTACGTATATTGAGGTGAGCTATAAAGAGCGAGTTTGGTGGTTGAGTAAGGGAATGAATGTTGGACTGATTGGGATTATGGAGTTGTATGGTAGGAACTGTTGTTGGGTCTGGATTTGGGTGAATGTCTCCATCTTTTAATGAGAGGAGTTATATAAGAAAGGTTGGATTTGGGAATCTGCTGTATAGATGTGAAGATTTTCTGGGATTGAGAGTGTTGTATCTAATGTGGAGTATTCTATGAAATTTTGCCAGTAGACAGCTGGGTGTAGATGTTATGTCTACATGGTTAGAGAGGACTGGTAGGGAAGAAGAGGTAGTTTGCTTATTGGGGTAATGAAGGAGTGGATATAGTGAGTGTTCATAGGAGGCAAGTATGTAGGCTAAAGTTAAAGGTGGTAGGAAAAGTAGTAGAAGTAACAGCTGTAAGTGTGTTGGAGCGGATAGTTTATACATTTGGATGGATTAGTTGTTTGGTGTCTTGTTGTAGGTATGAGAGTAAAGTAGGTGTGGATAGGGAGAATTGGAGGGTGTGATTGGAGAGATAGGGATTGGTTAGAGAAGGATGAATAGGAGTATGAAAGCCAACGGTAAGGTTCCCCGAGAGGGACGGGAAGGGGAAAGGGTGTGGTTTAGTATAAGAGTAGTACCCCTGGGGGTGGGTGGGAATTGGGGGTAGGGGAGCAGAGTGAGCCCACAGGTAGTGAAGCAGCTACAGAAGAAACAATCAGCAAAGCTGGATACTGAAGGTAAGTTAGGCAAGTCAGGAGTGGGTAAGAGCAGAGATAAGTAAGGGGTCTATGATGGAATAGGTAGTCATAGACAGTTGTAATAAAGGGTGAAGAGAGAGACTTAAGAGCATGTCTGGGACTTCAGAAATGTTAAGGTAATGAAACAAGAAAACAGAGGATATGCAGGAGGTAGAGGCTGGGATAAGGTTGCCACCTAGTGGCCAGGTCTTCTACTGCAGTTAAGTTTTGAGAGGGAGCTAGCTGGTTTAGAACTGGGGAAGGGGTGACTGCAAGTAAAAGGGGTTACTACAAAGGATAGGAGGTAAGTGGGTAATATGGTAGATATGAGAGGGGGGTACAGGCTGCTGGCTGTCCTGGCTCAGTGTGCTTTTGAACCCCTAAAGCAATAATACAATGGTTTACAATTTTACTGGCAGAAATTGGACAACAACATACTTTGTTTCCTTGAGAGAGGGTGCAGGGAATTAAGGCTGTGCGATGAAACTGCAGGGATTTGGATAGGGTCCTTTTCCACCAGATAGGTAGGTTCCAAGAGACTAGTACAGGAATAGCACAGGGAGAGCAGGGTACTGAAGGGAGAGAGAGAGTAGAGAGAGAGAGAGAGAGAGAGACAATAGTTAGCACATGGCAAGGTAGTTATGACACTATTACACAGACTTTCACAAAGACACAAAAAAGATATAGTGAGCATATAAACATTCCCTTATCATTAGTAGCAGCAATGGGTAACACATTTAAACAAACAGCTCTACAAATCAATACTGTAGCAGGACACTGTTTGTAGGTTCAATAGGACTAGCATCCACATTTAAGATATAAGCTATATTCAACCTGTGATGCATATCAATAACTGTAGAGCCATCTATAAGAAAAACTACCATAGGAAAACAGTTTACTCAACATGATCTCATGTATGAGCTAGGGCAGATAGCAGGCAGGCCTTGACCCAACTATTGAAGGAATGTGCACAAAAACAGTTTTACCAGGGAGGAAAAAAAACACCTAGGAGAATACTAGTTTTACATGCCTCACTCAATGGAGTAATAGAATGCAGCAGATAACAGGGACAGCTACTCGAGAGAGCTTGAGATTGCGATAAGCTCCTGGGACCCTTCACGGCTAGAGAAGCGCTTAAAGCTGCAACCCCAGTATGCCCACATTAGCAATTAAGCTCTTGGAACTCTTCAGAGCTAGAGCAATGCTTTTAGGTGCACAGTGTGGGTAACAAATCGTAATACAGCTATACAAGCTACTCATGGAGTAGTATGCGGCAAACAACCAGGACAGCTACTCAAGTATGCTCGTGTTAGCGATTCAGTTCCTGGGACTCTACAGAGCTAGAGAAATGTTAAAGTTGCACAATGTGGGTAACAAACTTTAAATTAAGCTACTAGAGCTACACATGGAGTAGTGGTATGCAGCAGTCAACAGGACAGCTGCACGAGTATGCTCGTTGTAGTGATAAAGCTCCTGGGACTCTACGGAGCAAGGGAAAATTTTGCACTGAGTAGGTAACAAAACCCAATATTGCAGCATGAGCAATTCCAGTTTGCCCGTGATAGCGCTTAAACACCTGGGACTCCAGAGCTAGAGATCGCTAAAAAGATTACACCAAGTGGGTAACAAACATTCAAAATAGTCATTCTTGTTTATCTGAACAATCTAAAGGTCGGTAATGCAGGCTACAGACATGTCTCCATATTCAACAGTGTTTGAAATCAGTACATATGCAAAACACCTGTGCTGTTATAAAGAAAAACAGAAGGATATTGCCCATATTAGCGAATTAAGCACCTGGAACTCTACAAAGCTAGAGAATGCTTAGAAGTGTAGAATGAGAGTATCAAATTACTAATACAGCAGTTATTTGCAAAAAATAAGCAGGGTATATGGAACTGTGCATAAAGTAAAGAGTATTAGTGGACATCTAATTACAGAATTGGGAGATCAGCTAGAAATATGATTAATCTAAGTCACATCTAATTCTAGCATTTAAAGAACAGCTAGACAAAGATTAAGCTACAACACACAAGTGTCTCTCCACTTGTGTAGCATAGTAATAAAAAAGCAGTTTACGGGCTTAAAACAAAATGAAGTTCAAGCACGCTCAGAAATGGCTCCACATGGGTGGCGAGATACAAAGTAGCTGTTACAGGCTTACAAAACAAAGCAACAAAAAAAAATTACAACAATGAAACTAGTAAACCATCCACTAAATGTCCCATCCCTCCAGAATCTACTCCAACCCTATCGCACCACCAGACCACTAAGATCCAGTAACAAAATTCACTTGCAGATCACTAAAGCCAATAACTCTGCTAGTGAAGCACTATTCTCTTGCACCATAGCCAAATTATAGAACTCCCTTCCACCCACAATTACCTCTGTACCATCATGCACCCACTTCAAAACTTTACTAAAAGCGCACCTAAAAACATGCTGGCTATGCCCTTGCAACTCCCACTCTAATATCACCCACCCCATCCAACCACTACCTTTCTTTCCACTCCGACTAACTTGATTATAGCAAGCTCAGATGCTCATAAGCCTAGTACTTATACAGGAGGAACTTCTCATTGTAACATTTGTTAATGTTGGTTATGTACTTCACAGATAAAGATTCTAGTTGTCTACTATGTACTATGTTCTTCATCTGTAAAATATGTTGTAAGTAATTGCTATGTTAAATTGTTAATCGCTATGTAATCCAATGCAACTGTCTGTTTATTTTAACTGTGGAGCTTTTCTCCCCGGGCCTCCGCTGAAAATGGACCTACGTCCAGTCGGACATTCCCGGTCAACAAATGTAAATAAATAACCAAATAAATAAATAGAGGCACACAGTTAATGCTGTAACAATTCTGCTTTAGGAAAGACAAATAACATCAAGCAAACACTACATACCAAAGGCAAAAGATGCTGGGACAGGAGCGGACAGCAAACAGGGCTTTTCCAAGATATTAAAGATGGCGCCACACAGGACCCAGGGTATTTATGGGATTCCAGAGGATAAAGGTGGAAAGGGGAGGGGAGAAGGTGAAGGACAGGTACCGCTAGAAGGGGCAAGAGATGATCCACATTTAAGGCGGCTATTGGGTCGGTTTGAAGGAAGAGCAATGGGTTTAGAATACAAGGGAAGTGGGAATGGTGAGGACCAAGACAAATAGGGAATCGGACAGGGAGATGACAGGCAGTGGAGGGTTTTGAAGGGGCTAACTTCTGGAGCTAGAAACAGGTAGTGAAGCAACTAGAGAAGAAAATCAGCAAAGCTGGATACTGAAAGTAAGTTAGGTAAGTCAGGAGTGGGTAAGAGCAGAGATAAGTAAGGATTCTATGATGGAATAGGTAGTTGTAGACAGTATATTCAGACAAGCATCAGATCTACCACCTATATATTATAGTTACAATCCTTACACTCATTTAAAAAGGGAGACTCTCAACAAATAAATCTGCTCGCTTAATTGGATCTGTAATAACTGAGTCCACATACTTAACACTAATGTCTGCGCTCTCATTACGGACTGTTTTTCCCTTTGTTTGTGTTTGGCATGTTCCTTCCCCCTGCTGCTGTTCTATCAACCCTTCTTCTGCATGCAATTTCATTTCCTGTGTTATAGTGTCTTCAGCTTAGGCTAGGTGGGGCTGCAGAATTTACCAGTTTTTACTTCCAGAACCAGTTTCCTTTGAATTTCTAATCTGTAGTAAAAATAATTACTGGAATGATCAAGCAGTGTTTTGGTGAGTAAGCAGACTGTCGTGTCCATCATTCAGGAAGTAGATATGCCATCCCCATAGACTGAGTCTCAGGACAGTAACGTTTGTTTAAAAAAATCAACACTGGTGCCAAAAATAGGGTGTGCGCGCAGGGGGTATTTTACATTTATTCCTCTTCCACAGGACCTTTGTTTTATTTTTCAGTTGCGATAAACATTTTTCCATCATGGTAGGAAACATTTATTGAAACAACTGGCCACACCAACAGGTACAAACCTGAAGTAGTTCGCACTTTTCTTCAATTGACTTTCCCTGCTGCTGCGCCTCCTACTTATTTATAGACTCGGTCAGTTGGGCCAACACATTTTTCATTACTACTCAAAAACAGAACAAAATAGGGATTAGATTTTCCATTTGGAGAACAGACGTTATTAAATTCATTGGTCATCAACCTTGGTCATTTATCTGTTTAACCATCTCTTCATAGCTGTATAAAATGCAACTTCCAATAACTTGGTTTGCAACAGCAGACTTGGTAGATTGGAAATTCCAGTCATTTCCTGAAAGGTTAACATCTTCCATGATCATGCCTTTGATGAAATAATTCATGGATATCACCACACAACCTTTTATCATGTGCTTTTCTGGAGCTGGAGGCCCTATAGACCATTCCCACCGCCAGTCTTATTTTGCCCTCAAACTTCCAGACTTCCCTTTAATACCATGACCGATTAGAGGATTGTTGCAATCAAAGTTACAGTGAAGCACAACAAATAAGTTTCACCTGCTATTATACATTCTAAGTCTACAATTAACTTCTACAATTACAAAAATAATTTTTAAGAGATTTAAGACCTTTATTTCTGCCCCTCCCCCATTGATCCTAAAAAAGGCTGAAACATTCCCGCAGCAATTACCAACTAAATCAGTTTCCAGCAAGGCAAGGCTCAAATTAAGCCAATCTCTACTGAAAGTTATTTTTAACATTTAAATTCTTCTAAGTAGTCATCACTTTGACAGAATTGGATTAGTAAAATTCTAAATATGATGTTTGCCATTTCCCTCACCACCCCACCCCCTTGTTTTTCCACCTACATAACAGGAACTCTGGAAAAATATCACTAAATATCAATCTAAACCCTTGGGAGTTACTTAATCCCACCAACCAAAAAACAATTTTTCAAAAACATCTCAGTACTATTACAACCAACATTGTTACCTTGTACAATAACTGCACCAGAGAGGAATTTTTAAAATTAAATTGCTTCTAACATGTCAGTTATTTTTCCAACTCTCAAGGCAACTAACAGTAACTTGTTTCCAATTCATTCTCAACAGAACAGTACATATTCCTCTCAAGTTCAACATAGAATTGCCCGGCACTGAGACACTTTCCTCATTACATGACTCACCATCTACAACAGTGGCTGGTGACTTTTTCTCATTTCCGCTAGTATTCGCGAGGGCCCTCCAATAACTAAATTTTTAGTATTTGTGTGCGAGATTAAGCCCATATTATTATGTTTACCAACTACGGACACATCAGAAATGCAGTCAAATTAGATCAACACCTCACTTGTAGTTAATTTAGAATTACTTCTTCTCTGGGCATACTGTTAAATTTGTTTATTTGGAGTGCTTACAACATTATCCTTTTAGATGTCAATACTACAATTTCTACAAAACACAGCCAATTGTCTTACCATCACATTTTTACTCATTTCTATAACAGGATAGCAATTTAAAATGAATGTGGTTCCCTGAACTGTTTGGCTCCACTTGTCCATTTGATTGGACATCCTGGCATTTGCTACAGATATCATTCATGTCTTCCAATCCCCCTCTTGTTTTGCTAAACACATTACATTTTTTAAACAGTGAGGAAACCTCAATTCACCAAGTCCTCTAAACAAAATTCATCTGCTCCATCATATCCTGACAACTCTCCAGATGTGTTAAAACTGTATAGCAAAACCACAAACCTACCAACACTGCCCAACATGCCTAACAAGTGTTTGCTTGGTTAGAGCTAGCAATGCAAGGACAGCTAGTCTGATTAGTTGTCAAACTAAATACTCAAAAAGAAATCAGAAAATTCTAGTTCAACTAGAGAGAGACATAATAAAAAGGGTAATAAGCATATGAATGGACCTCACTGCACTGCCACTTAGTTTGATGAGAAAAAACAAAGCAAACATCCTACCCAGGCTGCCAAGATAATTTTTCAGTCAGACATCAGCATTAAACAAAGTATGTATGTATTTTATTTTACATTTGTTGATCGGGAGTGTCCAGCTGAGCTATTGCCCTTTTTCAGTGGAGGCCCAGGGAGAAAAGCTCCAAAGATATACAATGCAATTAAAATAGCAACACAGATACATTTAAAAAAAATAGCAATAGAGAATTTTGGTAGTTAAAATACATAAGCTGCATACATGTATATTGTTGACAAATAAAGCAGTACTATAAACAAGTACTATAAACAAAAAGGAGAATGTTATAAGTTGTATGTTTTGGTTTAAAAAGAGTTGAGTAAATATAAGGTTTTGTATGCAGATTAGCAGAAACTTAAAAGGTCACAAGAATTTCAGGGAGCAGAGTATAGAAGAAGCTTTGGAGGTTGCATATGAAGCATAGGATAAAGTAGACTGTACTATAAAGGTAGGTAATAATCAGGGAGGGTAAGTACCATGGCAGGACCAGTGTTTTTTTAAAGTGGTCTTTGATTGCTAGCTTAAAATTGTTTGGGGCGAGTCAGGGACCAACCTTATTTCTAGTGGGAGTTTGTTCCATGCAATAGAGGGATGGTAGCTATACAAGTTGCACCCTGCATTGGATTTGGGTTTATGGATTTTTTTTTAGTAGGTCTTGGGTTGAGCTTCGGAGAAGTCTGGTAGAGGAGTAGTGAGAGATGAGAGAAGATAGACTTGGGCAGAAATCAGACTGATATAGGATGGAGTGTATGATTTGGAGTGAGTTGAGATTGTAGAAACAGGTGAGGTAGTTCAGGCCAGTTCAGGTACTTAAAACCAAGAAAGAAAAAAAAAATGCCACTCGAGTACACCAATGAGTGCTCTCACACTACGATAACTTGTATATAACTAAGACAGCAAAATCTAGTTTAAAACTGAAGAAGCGAAGTGGTTACTGATAAACTTGATTTATTGAAATAACGGCTAAAAAACAAACATCCACATACAAACATAATCCAAATGTTAAGCGCTTTCACCCAGTAAGCCTGGGCTTCTTCAGAACTAATTATGTTAAAGGAGTACAACGGGTTTGTAAAATACTTTCCTCAACTTCTCTGCCATTTTCGTCCCTATTTACAGCTTCCTGCATAAACAAATAAGAAAGCAGCGTTTAGAAAATATTAATTCCTCCTGAGTTCGGTAATCCAACCCTACCTTAGCGTACAGTAATGTTTACACTTTTAAAAACATTCTCTCGCGTTTTACTTAAGCCTGCTGGAGTCCCCCAATTACTGATGTCATCACGGCCAGGCAGTGGAAGTATATTTTTTTTAACATTTCCCTCCCCCGAAGTGATATCACCATGGCCGGCCTCTGCTTCTTGGTCAAACCCACCCATTCTTTGATGTCACAGCTGCCTGGTCCTTCCCCCAGCCTTGGAATACTCAAATTCAGCTGCAGGTGGTAGGGAAGTTCCTTTCGTGTTTCTAGTACACAGTATTTTCCAGACGGAACATGTTTTACCAAGCCTTGCCTGTATTAGCTTACCCTCGTGGCCTGATTTATTTGTAAGTAAACTTTTTTTAAAATGCAATTCACGATAGTAGCCGATTAATTTCTTCTGCCTTGCTTTCTTTTGCTGAGAATAAGGGTTTACAATGTGTGTGTGTGTGTGTGTGTGTGTGTGTGTGTGTGTGTGTGTGTGTGTGTGTGTGTATTTTTACACTCGCTAAGCTGTTTTTTTTTTTTTGGCAGAAGAGATACGTGATTGCAGCTACCGGCTGTCCAGTGTTGTAGTTATTGGAGGCGTATTAGTGTGTTTTATGTTAGACCCGTTTTTGAGCAAATTGGGGCATAGCTCGGCTTCTATGCAGTCAGTGCGTGCCGTAATGTTAAGGTAAAAAATTCAATAATGTATCTCTTGATGTGTGTTGTCACATGCAAAAACGAGATTCTTGACTGCCTCATTACGTTCCTATATATTTAAGAAAAACTTGTTATACGAGTACACTGTGTCTTCAGAATATGTATTGTGATAACTGATTTAGCCCAATTGATTTTACAATGTTTAATTTATTGTGAAGAATTTTCAGTGATGGGTTTCTGGATATGTGTTTTAAGGCAGAGTTTTATAGATGCTTGGTTGCTGTACTACAGTTTACCGTCTTTGCCAAATTTTGTTACTTGTTTGAATGTGAGTGCTTCTCGGAGATGATAGTTTGCGGTAGTTCGCTTTACACTGCGATCGAATTCCCCTCAGAGCAGTCTGTTGCCTGTATTGTTTAGGGTCGGCTTGGGTTGAAAATGGCGCCCTAAGACCAACAGGTCAGTGGTGCTGTCCCCGTTCTTAGAAGCCATACTATTTACTCGCTTCTTGACGTGGTTGCAATTATTAAATGCATTTCTGTTAATTTTCAAGCTAATTGCAAATTGAAAGAGCATTGTGGGCTCACAGGTTGGGTCGACTTATTGAACAATCTTTTAATTAGGAGTTGAGAAGATGAAACGAGAAGAAAAGTCGGAGGAAGAAGTCTGCCTTGTACAGTTATTTGTAATTTCATTTTTTGTGATCCGGCTGTCTGGGAAGGGTATTTAGACATTAATATTTTACTGGTAAGTAGACTGGTCTCAGAACCTTTTTCTGCCAAGATAGACAACACAAGATGCATCAAACTAAAAAAATAGCAATAAAATATGAAATGTATTAAAGAAACAGAGATGCGTTATTTAGGTTCATAGGTAGGTATTAGGCTATAAGCCTAGCCGGATGTGTTGGCTTTCGCCGCCCCCCTTAGATTAGTTCCCTGTGCCTCTGTCCAGCAGAGTCATTGAAGTGATCCCTGGGGTAAACTTTTGTTTCCCATCCACTCGTCAAGGTTTCTCTTGAAGAGGGTTAGTGAGGATCTCTGCCTAATGTAGATTGAAATCTTGTTCCAAAGCATAGGAAGTCTCTGACACAGGAATCTATCCCTCCAGCACGTCCTATTTATTGTTGTGGTGAGGTTTAGATCCCTGGAGCTTGTGGCTCGAGGGGATATGGTTTTCTTTAGGTGGAGCATGTCCATCAATACTGGGTTGGGCATGGCCTTGTATGTCAGGCAGAGATCACCTCTAAGTAGGCAGCGAGCAACAGAGTACAGCTGGAGTTTCTTCAGTCGAGCTGCATAGGGCATCTGCTTGAGGCCAGTGATCCTCTTGGTGAGGTACTTCTGTGGTCTTTCCAGTTGTTGCAGGTCTTGTAAGGTACATCCCAAATGGGGCATTGTACTCTGTGATGGGTCTGAGTGATGCATAGAGGGACCCAATGACCTAATTTGATGTGGATGCAAACCCTTTTGTGATTAGGTGGGTCACATAGAAGGATTTTCTAACCACTTTGGCAATGTGATTATCAAAGGAGAGGTTACTATCTACTTGGGTCCCCAGATCCCTTATTACGTCTTCCGTATTTAGGGGGCTACCACCTATGCGGTAGTTTGTGGGTACTTTTGTTTTTTCAAAGGGGATGACTATGCACTTTATGGCATTTAGCTTGAGGCCATGGTTTTGACACCAGGTATCGGTCTCAGTGAGACCCTTTTGGAGGATGTCTGTCAGCCAGAGAGTCCATTATAGCCCCTAGTTTACAATTTTCTGCGAACTTAGCCATATTTCTCCTGTGCTTGCTGGACTGATCCCTGAGGAATGCCACTTGTAAACGGTTTAGAGTCAGACCTAGCTCCTGCAACTCTTATGTGGGTTCTGTCCGTGAGCCAGTTGGCAACCCATCTCATGACGTAGGGGTTTATGTTCAGGCTGGTGAGCTTGTCTAAAATACCGGAGTGGGGAATGGTGTTGAAGGCCTTTGCAAGGTCTAGATAGGCTGTGTGGACCACCTTTCCCTTGTCTATAGCCTTGGTAACTGTCTCAGAAGTCCCCCAGGTTTAGGAGGCATGATCTGCCCTTAAAGCCGAACGGGGTAGGGTTCAATGTTTGGAGGTTTCCAATGTCTCTGTTAATGAGATCCAGGATGATGCGCTCCATAGCTTTGCAGACCAAGCTAGTCAGGCTTATAGGGCGATAGTGCCCGGGGTCCGTTGTGGCTCCACTTTTGTGGAGTGGAATAACTGTTGCTGGGCGCCACTCTGTGGGCATGTAGCCTGTGGAGAGGCTGAGGTTAAACAGTGCGTTTAGGTGAGGGTGTTTTGTATTCTGAAGAAGTAGAGTATTTACTTGTCGAAAAGTGCATGATACTGAACGCACTTCAAGTTCATCAGTTAATAAAAGGAAAATATCCTAGCACCTTGTGGAGAGCGTCTTGCTTCCAACTATTCAGTTCTAGGTGAGGGGTTAGTTCATCTTTGAGCTCATGTAGGATGCAGCCTGGGACACCGTCCGGTCCCATTGATGCTGTGTTTTTGGCTTTGGAGAGGGCTGTTTTAACCTGAGTGTCTGTGATTTCAGGGGCACTACATTCTTTTGGTATAATTATGGGCCCTCTTGGGGGTGAGAGGGGGGTGAAGCTTGCACTGAACCTGTCTGCCGGGATGCTGGCTAGATCAGTCCGTTCAGTGTATTTTGTGCCATTCTGCACTAACTCAGAGCAGATCTGAGAATTGCCACTTAGATTCTTGACATAGCTAAAGAATGTCTTGTGGTTATCTTTGGAGTCCATGGCAATTTTTCTTTTGAAGCTAGCCTTGGATGATTTTATGAGGGAACATAAGTTTCTTGCTGATACTGATCAGGGCTGTCTTCCCTTCTTGGGATTTTACTTTTTTCTGTACTAGTTTCCTCCTTTTATTGTATAGCTTGTTTATGGTAGGGGTCCACCAGACTGGTTTCCTTTTCTTGGAGGAGTGAGTTCTGGTTTTGTTTGGGATAGCACGATCCATGCATTATTGTAGGTGCCCGTAGAGTGCATTAGTGCATTAGTAAAGGATTTTACAGCTTGGACAGCATTATCCTTTAGCATGGTGTCTTTGAAACTTCCCATCTCGGTCTTGAGTAATGTGAAGTTTGCGTTTGAAAAGTTTTTCACGGTGGTTTCTTTGACTAACTGGGGGTGGTGGCACAATGTGGATATCTGGAGTGATTAGTTTATGGTCAGATCTAACCAGCGAGGGGTTGGCCTCCGGTGTGGAACACTGGTTGCCCATGTTGGTGATGATCAGGTCCAATATGTTGTCACCTCTGGTGGGGGTGTTGACTAGTTGATCCAGAGCGTTTGAGTTTATACATTCTAGGAAATGTTGGGCAAGGGAGTTTCAATTATGGGCCTGATGAGGGATGAGTAAAGAGGCACGATGATCTACCCTGATCTAGATGTGAATCCCTTCATGATTAGGTGGGCTATATAAAATGTTTTTCTAACCACTTTGGCCACGTGGTTGTCAAATGATAGATTGCTATCAACTTGGGTTCCCAGGTCCCTAATGACTTCTTCTGTACTTAATGGATTACCACCTATGTGGTAATTTGTGGGCACTTTGTTTTTGCCAAAGGGGATGACTATACACTTTTTGGCGTTTAGCTTGACGCCATGGCTCTGGCACCAGTTGTCTGTTTCTATGAGGCCCTTTTGGAGGATGCTTGTGTCAACTGGAGAGTCTATTATAGTGCCCAGTTTGCAGTCATCTGCGAACTTGGTCAGCCACAGTCCTTCCATGTTAGCCTGTACCTCCGAGAAATATATACCGAACAAGAGAGGTCTCAAGACTGAGCCTTGTGGGATGCCACTTGTAACTGGTTTGGAGTCTGACATGGCTCCACCTATTCTAACCATGTGGGTTCTGTCCTTGAGCCAGTTTGCAACCCATCTAGTGACATAGGGGTTTATATTTAAGCTGGTGAGCTTATCTATAATGCCCGAGTGGGGTATTGTATCGAAGGCTTTTGCGAGGTCCAGGTAGGCTGTGTGGACAACCTTCCCCTTGTCAACGGCCTTGGTGACTGTTTCAAAGAAATTGACCAGGTTTAAGAGGCAGGATCTGCCCTTAACAAAGCCGAACTGAGTAGGATCCAGTGTCTGTAGATCCCCAATATCTTTATTTATAAGGTCCATGATGATCCTTTCCATAGCTTTGCAGACCAAGCTAGTGAGACTTATGGGGCGATAGTTTCCAGGATCCGTTGAAGCACCACCTTTGTGGAGAGGGACCACTGTTGCTGTACGCCACTCTTTGGGTACATATCCTGTAGTAATGCTGAGATTGAACAGTAGTTTTATGTTTGGGTTTAGCTCTTCTTGGAGTTCATGTAGGACGCAGCCCAGGACCGTCTGGTCCCATTAATGCTGTGTTTCTTGCTTTGGAGAGGGCAGCTCTTACCTGAGCATCTGAGATGTCAGGGTGGCAGCACTCTGCTGGGATAGATATTAGCCCTTTTGGTGGGGAGGGGGGGGAGAAGTTTGCGCTGAACCTGTCAGCTAGCATGTTGGCAATGTCTGTGGGTTCGGTGTATTTTTTGTCATTTTGGACTAATTCTGAGCATATCTGGGAATTCCCACCCAGGTTCCTAACATAACTAAAGAAAGCCTTGTGATTATCCTTAGTGTCCTGTGCTATTTTTCTCTCGAAGCTGGCCTTAGCCCATAGTTTTTTTGCTAATACTGATCAGAGATGCCTTCCCTTTTTGGGATTTTGCTCTGTCATGTAGTAGCTTCCTCCTTCTATTGTATAGTTTGTTTATGGCTGGGGTCCACCAGACAGGACGTCTGCCTTTGGAGGAGTGGGTCTTGGTTTTATTTGGGATAGCATGATCCATGCATTCCTGAAGGTGTTCATAGAATGCGTTATAAAGGATTTTGTGGTCTGGGCCGTATTATCCAGAGGCCCGGGGGCTTTGAAGGATTCCACCTCGGTTTTGAGGAGTGTGAAATTTGCTTTAGAGAAGTTTTTCACTGTGGTTTTCTGGGCATGGGGTGGGGTCGGGATATGAATATCCAGTGAGATTAGTTTATGGTCTGATCTTACCATGAGGGATACACTTCTGGTCTGGAGCATAGTCCCCATGTTGGTGATGATCAGGTTCAGTATGTTTTCCCCTCTTGTGGGAGTGGCAACAAATTTTTCCATAGCATTTGAGTTTATAAATTCTAGGAACCTTTGGGCTAGGGTGTTGGAGCTAGAGTAATGCTCCCAGTCTATGGTTGGGTAGTTGAAGTCACCCAATATAATGGTGTTTGGAGAGACCTTCATATTTTCCAGTGTTCTCTGGAAGGCCGAGTGGGGTTCCTGGGTCTGGGAGGGTGGTCTGTCGCAGGCTATAAACTGGAAGGCAGTTTTACCCACTGTTAGTTGCACATGGGTAGTCTCTGATGCTTCGTGCTGTGCCACCACTACTATTTGAAGAGGGCCCCTTGTCCCTGAAAACCATGTGTATGTATATGTATGTATATGTATGTATATATATATATATATATATATATATATATATATATATATATATATATATATATATACACATACATATACATACACATGGTTTTCAGGGACAAGGGGCCCTCTTCAAATAGTAGTAACTGATCAGCTGAAAATTGACAGAATAAGTGTATGAATTGTGGAACTATATGCCTAGTAGTCTTGAGTTTAAATCCACAACGTTTAGGTCCGAAACTCACTAGTTTTCTACCCAGTAGTCTTTGGAGAAAATAGTCACCTTAAGTTTTCATGTCTGCTCTGTGAAGTAAAACTGAAGGCTTCAGTCTGAAGCTGTACTGGTAATATAAGAGTTCTGCATGGATTTTAAGAAATACTGCTGCCTCAGTGTTCTAGTGAAGGTGAGTGCCCTTCCATTGCTGCCCTGTTTCCAACAGAATTTTGACAACTCTGCCCCAGGCGTTAAAACACTAACAAAATCATTCTTAGGACCCCACCATTTGTGGAGAAAAGGAGTCAAATTATGGTGACAGCTTTATCATAGTAATTGTCAAAAACAAAGCAGATTTTTTGAATTCTGAATGGTTGTAATGGCAGGTTGAGTTATTGAAGTCTGCATGGTTTATTAATTCAAAGTAATATTTGGTAACTTGCACAATTTTGGACTGGTATCTTTAGAGAAAGTAAGTATATTTAAATAGCATATTGGATTTTATAGCTGTTCTGAAGTTCTGGTTGTGTAGAGATGCTCATCATTTGGGAGTTAAGTAAAATAATTATCTTACTGAATGTAATAGAAAAGGAGACACTCATAAGCATGTCCAGCTGACAAGGCTGTTTTTGCATTCATTGCTTGTATAGTGCCATGGTAGTGATGCAGGCTTCTACCAAGGACTTGAGGGGGGTCTTGGCAGATCACTTCTGACAATTGGCAGGACTACACAGTTTGTGGTGAATCTTTGTTGCAACCCCCCACATGATGCATAACTGTAGCCATGCCTCTGCACTTGGGCTACCCAAGTCAGGAGCGGCCTTAGGTCAACTGGTGCCCTAGGCAAAAGGGCTCCACGGCACCCCCTACCACACTACCTGGTGCCCCCATCCTTGGCTTACTAGACGAAATAAGTACTGGAAAAGCACCCCTGCTAGAGCGGCGCCCTAAGTGGCCACCTAGTTGGCCTATGCCTAAGGCCAGCTATGACCCAAGTGCTACCTAAAATGCCTCCAAGAGGACTTGGTTGTAGTAATGAAAGTGGCAGTGTGTTTAATGTTTGGACTCCTCAGTGACCAGTTTTAGCCACAACTCAAGCTTATGAGAAAAAAGCCATTGGTGTAACACCGTAATGTTGCTGCAGAAATGCAGCATAGTGCTGCGAAAATCTTAACATTGGTAATGCACAAGAGCTGTGAGGACTGAAAAAGTTGTGGCCTTTATTTAATAAATGTAATCTTTATTCTTTGATCAGTTTAGTCCCCCTATGCTAGTGGACTCTTCTCATGGAAGTCCAGAAGTGGTATTTTTACTACTAATGGAATTTGGCTAGGGCATCAAGGAGCTTCCCCTACTTTTTTTTTTTTTTTTTTTTTGAAAAGGTGCCATGGGATGTTTTATATCCACCAACTGTATGAGATGGGACATCTGTTTTAATGCATCATCCAAAGTATGTCTTTTTCACAAAGAGTGCAGCACCCAGTAATGTTGTACCGCATGGTCAGTGATCCAGTTAGCTGGGATAGAATCTGTAGCCTTATGGCCTTCCTCACCAAAGGCAAGTATGCTACCTGTTAATATCATAGTTCCTAGGTTATGTAATTGTGAGTGTAGTTTGTGAGTTATGTCCAGGTAGTAAAGATCCCTATTGGGTCTCTTATGTTTGTTGTAGGCATTGTACCAGACCATTATAAGCTTAGCCTGTAAATGTATTTAAATGTAGCTGGGCATGGGGAATCATTTTGTAATGTAAAAGAATAGGTTTAGTTCTTTTGTGGTTTAAGAGGCTAGACATGTCTTTCCACTGTAGATAGGGGGTGCAGGGAGAGTGTTGCTAGACTGTTTGGATGTTGAGGGTCTTAAACTGCAGAAGATCCCAAATCCCTCCCAGGTGGGGGATTGGCATAATGGTTAAGGTGTTTACCTTACAGATCCAAGGTACAGGGTTTGATTCTCACATGGGGTAATTGGCTAAGTTTAAAATGGTCCATAAGGACAGTTAGCATAGTACTGATCAATAAACAGCTTCAAGAAATCATGTGCCAAACGTAGTCCTTTATTTCAGGTTTGTAAGACTAGGTGCTTTTGAGGCTCATGAAGGAGATGCTTTTTGAGAACGAGGCCCTATTTCTGAGGTACTCTGCAGATATCATGTCTAAAAGGTAAGCACTTCTGTTGCCAGTTGCCTACGTGAAAGTTTCTTATTCACAGATATTACAGTATTACTGTACACTTTTGAGACTGTTGCACCCTTGTTAATACTCTAATCCATATTGGAGCAGTTGAACCTGAGGAACAATCTCGCAACTTGGTTTTCTGTGAATTTAGTATAGGTCAGGAGTGTTTGTGTGAAGATTTGAAAATAAGATGCCTTGTGGCATAGGGCCCCAACACAGTAATCCTGTATGGTGGTGGCAACTTTCAGGAATGCCATGTATGAGTCTGAACCACTGGTTAAATAGCTACTGTGCAGTAGTGTTTGGCTTTTAGGTCCATAAATGGTACACGGCATAACAGCTGTCCATGCTTAGGTGGCCATAACAAGGTTTAAGAGGCAGAGCCTAAAGTAAATTGAGGGTCCAGTGCACTAATGTAAATTGAAGGTCCAGTGCACTAATGAGGTCTGAGCTTTGTTCATTAGCTTTATGTAATGAGACAAATAGACCTTTTAGTTACCAGAGTCTGTGGATGGGGTAACCTTTGTGTAATGGCATTACAGTAGCTGTTTTCCAAGGTTTGGGAATGTAACCTGTGTAGTAGTAGTTGGCCAACCTATGTGATCTAAAATGTGGTCTGGTGTATGTTATTGGGGGGGGGGGGGTGAGATGGCTGAGATGACCTGTCCCATAGTAATTGAGAGGATGCTGGAACTGTAACAATGACTTTGTCCGGTAAGTTGTCTGGCTAGGGCTGTGGGGTAGTTGCACTGTGGGGGTAAAACTTGCACCAGATTTATTGGGTAATAGTAGGGGATATTGAACAGATGTGGACTTTAGGTATTGGAGAATTTGTAGTGGTTATTTCCTGCAGGGGTCATTAGGCTTGTGCAGGTTAGTGCTTCCTGATAGTACACTGAGATGTTTGGTTGGTTAATTGTGTTGGAACAAAATTGGTGCTTTTAAAACCAAGTAATTTTTCTTGTCTTGTTGCACAAGCCCCTCTGTCGTAAGGTGTTTAACTTCCATTATATTTGGTGGGATAATGACTGTCCTCCAGAACTATTTCTGTTTATGTGGAACTAGTAGTCAGGTGTAGGCAGCAGCTTTAGCAGGGGGGTGGGTGGGAATGTTATAGAAGACTATGCATGGTGGGCTCACCTGGCAGGGAAGTGCATTCAGGGCAAATGGAGCCCAAGTCAAATGCACCTGCAGATCAAGCAAAAAAAATGTTAGCTGTACAGAAGGCTCTGACAGCCTTCAAGGACCACATTCTTCCAGGACAACTAATGGTAAAGACTAACAGCATCACTGTTATGTGGTACATAAACAAGCATGGGGGTAGACATTCTTACCCCCTCTGCAGACTAGCCATGGCATTGTGGAACACAGCCTTGAGCTGCCAAGTGCACCTACAAGCTCAATTCCTGCCAGGAAAATTAAATACACTGGCAGACGGACTAACCAGAAACCTCATGGACCCACATGAGTGGAAACTCATACCAAGGATTTTCAACATGTTGACAAGCAAATGGAGCAGCCCAGATATAGACCTGTTTGCCTCTCCCCAGAACTACCAAGTGGACAAATTTTACACAAGGACTCGCCACAAACAAGCATGGAAAGTGTACGCTCTGTCCTTCAGCATCAGTCTATGCCTTCCCCCCTCTGCCTCTGCTCTCCAAAGTACTATTAAAATTCAAACAGTACAAACCAAGGATCATTTAGATTGCTCCAGAATGGCTGCACCAACATTGGTACCCCCTCCTGCATAGTGTCACGATTATCTCCATGGCACCTGCCTCACACTCCTTCCATGCTGTCTCAGCAGGAGAAGCAGATTTTCTGCACTCTCAGCTTCCAACACTGAACATTGCAGCCTGGCTAATTACTTAATCTCTCATTTACCATCCCTCAGCAAACCTGTGATGGATTATCATTTTAGATGCAAGAAGGCCTAGTACTACAAAATCTTATCTCACAGGCTATAAATAACTTCCTGGAATGGGTAGCCCTTGACCCGTTTGAACATGCAGTAAGTTCATTAGATATGGGTCTTGGGCTGCTCTGCAAGCCAGGCATAAGGCTCCCCCAAGAAGTCTATACAATACGAAGTATAGCACAGGGATTTCAGTCAGTCCATGTAAGGCACATGCTGGAGGCCCTTTATCTTCCTTGTTAGAAAACTCTGAGGTCTCTCGAATGTCTTCAGGTGCTTAGTACGGTACATACCAAATTGGGCATTATACTCAATTATGGGCCAGATAACTGCTGAGTACTGGGGGTGGCGGGGGTTATAACTTTTGCTCTTGAAGGGATGACTTCACTAATCAAGTGAGCTATGTGGAAAGCTTCCCTTACAATGGTAGACATGTGGTGGTCGAAGTAAAGGTTGCAGTCAACCTGTGATCCCAGGTCCCTCAATACTTTTTCATTTGATGTGAACGGACATTGTGCCAAAGGGAATGATGCATTTCATCACACATATCCTCTTCTTGAGGTGCTAGATCCCTAAGCAATTCCTAGAAATGTGCTTTCTCTCCAGCCGTCTTCTAGGTCTTCAGCCTGGTCTCTACTTTGAAGTCTTCTATGACCAGTGCTTGCATCTGATTGTGACAACCAGTGTTTTTTACTGTGGGCATACTGTCACTGGGGATGAATTTAGTGACCGATTCTACCCCATTGTCCTTTCCACAAGTCTACCCTAGTTATACATTAGCCACTGTTCTATGCAATCTTGTGACAATATCACATTGTGAACCATGTGTTGGCTACTATCAAGACAGTTGGCAGACAGAGGCCTCTCTGACTGTATTTCTACATCGCCACAAATGTGGACCCGGGCAGTTCTCATTTCCAAAATTGTGTCCTATGTGCATTTAGGTCCACCATTATCAACACCAGTTACTGTTGTCCACCTTTATAAAGCATGGCATTACAATGAATGTGTGTCCTCTCATGCCAACCTCTGTTTCTCAATTCTCTTGGGCAGCTATTTGTGGTTCCCCTGAGTTTCACAGAATTTATGTTTTCACATATTTATTTATTTAACATTTGTTGACCGGGAATGTTCCACATAGGTTAGGTTCCACATAGCCTGTTTTCAGCAGAAGCCCGGGGAGAAACGCTCCAGATGCATGTCTTTGGAATGTTACATAATTTCAATTTGTGGTAAGGGAAGCTTGAGTCAGTTGGTGTACATGTTAAAATTGCTACAGGTCAGCCTTGGCTTTTGGAAATGATGGATTTAACAATGGGTGCCAGCAGAGGTGCAAATGGTCATCTGCAACTAGATGAGGTGCTAAGTGCATTGGTTTCTGGCTTGGTACTGACTTTCATTGAATTTAATGTCTTGGCATTTAAAATGTTCATTGTCTTATGCATTTCAATGTATGTATTTATCTGAATGTACAAGGCCTGGCTTAATGGTTGGGGGGGGGGGGGATGCTGTTTTATGAAACAATGTGTGTGTTGCTTTCAACAGAATTCTGCTTAGTTGTGGAACTCACAGGTCACCTGTATCTGAGCATGCATACCTTTGCAGTAATGAAAGGAATGTCATTATCAAATTAGCAATACTTGTAGTTATAATATAGCAGTTGCTCATTATCACCTTTCTGGGCAAAGTCGCATTTGCTGTCACTGTGTTACTCACTTCAGTAGAAGTCGTTATCACTTAGATCAATGCACAAGCCAGGTTGTGTTTTTTCTCTGCTTGGAGTAATTGCAAGCCACCACCCTCTCCCCTCATTCTTCAACTTCCTACCCTGCTCCACTGGCATACATTGTTTATAGTTCCTTTAGAGGGGATTTACATGTGCCCTTTCTGTGCATCTTTGTCAAGTGACTCTTCAGACAGTTTTGCCTCCCCTCACAGCACACAGCTTCTGTTTTCTGCTGGAGTTGTAGGTCTCCTGGTACAGAAGGTGGACACCATCTCATTCTTTTGGAAGCGGGTGTTTCTTTATGCATTCACTCCCCTTCGTCTATTTCCAAAATACCTTTTAAAAATTAAAAAGGATGCTCCCAAAAATCTTGTTTGTGACTCCCCTTTGCCGGCAACAGCACTGGTTTCCTCATCTGCATCCAGCCCAGAGTAATCAGCACCAGTTACCTCACAGGGTGGATCTAATCACACAAGACAAGGGATCTTTTATCCATCCCCACTTATCCACACTTGAAATGACATTGTGGATGATAGGATTTTGATTCACCATTGACACAATTTCTTTGAGGACATGCTGCAAGTTCTGCAGGTGGCTGGGAAACATATGACTAGGAAATCCTACTTATCCAAATGGAGGAGTTTCTCTTTCTGCTGTCTCTCTGAACATAGACCCACTTGCTCTTGATGCTTCTTTGGTTTTCTTTATTTGGGTGAAACGCTCAATGCTGGTTTGGCAGGTGCTTCTATTAAGGCCCACCTATCTCTGCTTGTCTACTTTTTTCATAGATTCATAGGCAAGTACTAGGCTATTGGCCCAGTACCTAGCCAAAAGGTACCCTGGCTTTCGCCACCAAAGAAAATTATTTTCATGTGCCACTGACTAGCAGAGCCACAGAAGTGATCCCCAGAGTGAATCTCCCATCCAATCATCAAGATTTATCTTGAAGTGCTAATGAGGTCACTTACTGTGTTTAATATTTTCTGATTTAGAGCTCTACAGTACAGTAGAGACATGGCTGAGGTGGGGTGATACACTGCACATCTCCATTGCATGCCCACCTTCTGGGGATAACATTAGTTCTGCAGAAGGGAGAGTGGAATAGATAGGTCATAAATGAACCGCCCCTTTTGGACCGATGCAGAGATATGCTGAGATCTGGATACCTAGTTGCACAGCCAGCCCCAGGTTGAGTCCAGTGGAAAGTGTTAGCATTTATCTCAAAGCCTCTAAATATCAGTTTGTTAGTTGTGTAGGAAACTGATTTGTTGTAGATTTGAAGTGTACACTTTTCAGGTAAGCAGAATTTTTGGTAGATGCACTGGTGTTTAAAAAGTGAAATTATGACTCGCTGCACATTGCATATTTGTTTTTCTATAGAAATTTTTTGTGGACAGTAGAACCTGTTAGCTTAGCTGTGAACCGTGCCCAGTGAAGAAATTGTGGGCTAAGGTTTAGGATGTCTTATTTGGCCTGTGACTAGGGAAATTTTATGCATGCCTTTTTCACCCTTCCTGCCATTTTATTACTCTTGTAATCCACAGTAAACTAAATATATACATATATTTTAGTAAACCAGAAAATCCCATAGATTTGATTGTAGAATTTTAAAAGATGTGAGAACAATGGAAAGGTGGTGCTGGTGATGAGGTTACAATGCTGATTTAGAGTAAAGGAAATTGATGCAAAAAAATGAAGGGACTTGCATGACGGATGCAGTAAAGGTATGCTGTCATTAAGGGAAGAAAAGTAAAATATTGTGTTGGAAAGTTTTTGTGGTAAGTTAAATAAAGGAATGTCTAACCATGCAGGGTTACCAGTGCTTATTTAAGGGCTGATTTAAGGCAGTAGATTGTGTAAGAAATGGGATATTAATTAGTTAAATTATCTGGCTGTATTTGGAGCATGTTGTCTTTGGATTCTGGTGTTGTAGGCAGTAGCTTATTCACTTTTTTTTTATTTTTTTATGAAGTTACATACAGCTGTATCATGTGATCTGCTGGAGCTAATGTTTTTAAGTGGGTGGTAATTTTGCTTCCTGCTGGGGTTATGGCATTTATGTAGTTGTCATCTAGCTGTGTCATGACGGACGTTTCAACCAAAGCTTACATGCATGTAATGTAGATCATTTTAATTAATTGAGAGCTGCTCTGTGATAAGCACATAGAAGTAAATTTGCCGGATTTCAATTTTGGTATAGTAGTAGTTTTGGGGAATGTGATGGCATATTCCTGGCCTTTTTTTTTTTTTTTCCACGATACATCTCACAACCTTGGCGATTCATAGTCTAAATGAAAACAGACTACGCCAACACACTCCCATTTGCAAACATTATGCATCACATATCTACCTAATTAAATTCAGTTAGACGTTACATAGCTCACTTAAGTCTTGCTGCTTTTCAACATGTAATGTGTTCTTACAATTCCCATTGTTTTCCTATGTAGTTGGCTCTTACTCTTTTTCTAAAGATCTCCATTTCAGTTTTATCTTTACTATATTCACTGCTTGTAGTGTAGTTGGTTTTGATTTTGATTTCCATTTTCTAGTAATTGGTTTTTTGGCAGCCACCATAATTAGACACAGCAAGGCGTTACCATGTGTAGTCATTTCCAAAGACCTTCTGTGTTAGCCTGTACTTCAGAAAAGTAGATACCAAACAGAAGAGGACCCATGACTGAACCCTGTGATACTCCACTTGTCACTGGTCTGAAGTCTGATTTGGAGTCTGCTACTTTCACAGTGTGGGTTCTGTCAGTAATAGGCATGTATACCTAGTTTAGTGAGCTTATCTATAATTCCAGAGTGGGGGATGATGTTGAACGCCTTGGCTGGATCTAGGTAGGCTGTGTGAACCACCTTACCCTCATCTATGGCTTTGGTGACTACTTCAAAGAAGTCTATCAGGTTTAGGAGACATGATCTGCATTTTACAAACCCAAACTGTGTGGTGTTCAGAGTTTTTTGATCTCCTATGTCTTTGTTTATGAGTTCCATGATGATCTGTTCCATGGCCTTGCAGACTAGGCTCGTCAGGCTAATGGGGTAGTAGTTCCCAGGGTCTGTTGTGGTCAGGAAATCCTTCTACGTGGCACACCATCACAAAAGGTTTCTCATCCTGAAAAAGAGGTCATTGTTTCCCACTACTCATGACTCAATTGCAAACATACTGGCAGACAGGTTCAGTGCAAATTTCTCCCCTCCTTCCCCCCCAAAAGGAGGAATATCTATCCCAGCAGAGTGTAGCCTCCCAATCATCTCAAATGCCCTGGTGAGAGCTGCTCTCTCTAAAGCTAAAAACACAGCATCAATGGGACCGGATGGTGTCCCCGGCTGTGTGCTACACGAACTCAATGAGGAACTAAACCCACACATAAGGCTGCTGTTTAATCTTAGCCTTACCACAGGATACGTACCCAAAAAGAGTGGCATATGGCAACTGTGGTCCCACTCCACAAAGGCGGTGCTTCTACGAACCCTGGTAATTACCGCCCCATAAGCTTAACAAGCCTGGTCTGCAAAGCTATGGAGAGGATCATAATGGAACTCATAAATAAAGACATAGGGGACCTACAGACATTGGATCCTACCCAATTCGGCTTTGTCAAGGGCAGATCATGCCTCTTGAACTTGGTTGACTTTTTTGAAACTGTCACCAAGGCCATTGATGAGGGTAAGGCAGTTCACACAGCCTACCTTGACCTTGCAAAAGCTTTCGACACAATACCCCACTCGGGTATCATAGAAAAGCTCACCAGCTTAAATGTAAACCCATATGTCACAAGATGGGTTGCAAACTGGCTCAAGGACAGAACCCACAGGGTTAGAGTTGCTAGTGCCATGTCAGACTCCAAGCCGGTCACAAGCGGTGTCCCACAGGGCTCAGTCCTGGGCCCCCTCTTGTTCGGCATCTAATTTTCAGAAGTGCAGGCAAACATAGGAGGATTGTGGCTGACAAAGTTTGCAGATGACTGCAAACTGGGCACCATAGTCGAAAATCCATCGGACACAGATATCCTTCAGAGAGGTCTCATAGAAACGGATAACTGGTGCCAGAGCCATGGCCTTTAGCTAAACGCCAAAAAATGTATAGTCATACCCTTTGGTAAAAACAAGGTAACCCCAAGTTACCACATAGGTGGCAATCCATTAAGCACAGAAGAGGTTATCAGGGACCTGGGGACCCAAGTTGACAGTAACCTTTCTTTTGACACTCACATTGCCAAAGTGGTTAGGAGGACCTTCTATATTGCGTACCTGATTATGAAGGGATTCACATCCAGATCAAGGGAGGTCATTGTTCCCCTGTACTCTTCACTTATCAGACCAATGATTGAGTACAATGACCCATTCGGAATGTATCTTACCCGACACCTGCAGCAATTGGAAAGACCCCAAAAGTTCCTCACCAAAAGGATAAAGGGGCTCAAAAATATGTCATATGCTGCCCGACTGAAGAAACTCCAGCTCTATTCAGTCGCATACAGTCTGCTCAGAGGTGACCTGTGCCTGACATACAAGGCCATGTCCAACTAGGAATTAATGGACATGCTCCACCTCAAAAAATCCAAATCCACCAGAGCCACAAGAGCAAGAGACTTAAACCTCAACACGGATATAAATAGGACATGCTGGAGGGACAGATTCATCACCCAGAGACTCCCTATGCTGTGGAACAGAATCCCGGTCCATGTGAGACAGAGCACCTCGCTGGCTCTGTTCAAGAGGAATCTTGACCAGTGGATGGGAGATCATAGGTTTACCCCGGGGATCATCTCTGTATCACTGCTGGACAGAGGCACGGCAAACTAATGGGTATAGTGCTCAGGACTGTTAGGAGCACTAAACATTTTGACCTCACTAGATTCCAAAATGAGCTGCAGTCCTGTAACTGGTCAATCCTTAAACACCTCCCACTAGAAGAGACAGTAACAAATTTCAACTCCACATTTCTAAACGTACTTGACTCACATGCCCCCAAACGCTCAATCAAAACAAAAGCTCTAATAGCACCATGGCTATCAAAAGACTCCACATCCAAAATTAAATCCAGAAATAAAGCATGGAATAAATGGCGTGCTACCAAGTCACCCCTAGACAGTATCAACTTCCAACAACTAAGAAATGAAATCTCAACTGACAAAAAGAACTACTATCTCCAACTACAACACACCAAAACAACCCCCAAAAGTTTTGGGCAGGTATAAATAAACTTCTCCATCCAGGCAAGTCCTCCACTCCTACACCAGCAGACCTAACTATGAAAACCCCAGATGAAGTGGCCACATCCTTTAACACCTTCTTCGTCAATGTTAACAAATCCTTAGCCAACCAACAATGAGCCCCCTGCTCCCCAACCACAGGTCCCATCCTGAAGACCACGCCGTTATTCAAACTACAACCTGTCCCTACTGCATACATTCGATCCTTACTAAAGGAATTTATAGCCAACCACCCTCACCGCAGACCTACTTCCAGCTGACTTTCTACAAAAAGCTGCAGATATATCATAGCCTATCCCATCTCAATCTTAATTAATCGCACCATAATCGAATCCACAATCCCCTCCATATGGAAAATCTCCCATGTCATCCCTCTCCACAAAGGCGGCCCATCCACTGACCTTTCAAATTATAGGCCAATAGCCATTTTGTCACCACTGGCAAAAATCATGGAAAAATGTATTCACAAGCAACTCATCCATTACCTAACTCAGAACAATCTGCTAACCAACTCACAACACGGCTTCAGACCCAAACATAGTACTACTACTGCTCTCCTCTCATTCACAAACACTATCAATCTTAACCGGAACGACAAATAAAAATCTTCAGCTCTCTTCTTGGACCTATCAAAAGCTTTCGACATAGTCAACCACAAACTCCTGCATGAAACCCTTAAAACTCTCTACCTAGGTAACAAAACCCTCGAATGGTGATAGGCAACAAGCTGTGCTCTGGCATAATAAGCTCTCAAACCTCCTACCCAACACCATAGGGGTCCCCCGAGGTTCCATACTTGGCCCTCTTCTATTTTCCATCTTTATTAATGATCTTAAAGTCATTCCAGAGTCCACATGTATTCAATACGCTGATGACTCGACATTAATTTGCTCAGATATATCCCCAACTAGACTGTTTCACTGCAGTTGAGAAATAGTTATCGGAACGCCAACTTATCCTTAACCCAAAAAAAACTAAAATGCTCCTCTTCCATCCTACCCGTAAAACACCAAACTTTCCCTTTGGTGTACAATCCAACAATGGAACCATCATCTCCCCTGACCCCCACACTAAGCTACTAGGAGTTACCATCGACAACAAACTCAGATTTGATGTACACAAACTGTTAATAAGAAACTGGGGTCCCTCTATAGAATAAAACCCTTTCTGACTCCCATGGCAAAAGTGGCTATTGCTCACACCCACCTCATATCCACCCTCTTGTATGCCTCCCCCATACTTACAAACCCCAACAAATCGGATCTAAACTCTCTTGTTATAATCATATTGCTAGATTTGCTACTGGCTTGCCCTACAAAACCCATCACTGTACTAATCTTCAGAACCTAGGCTGGATAGAACTACCAAACCTACTCCTACAGAAGCAACTTATAGTTGCTTACAAAATACTCTGTCAACCTGACAACATTCCTGGTCTGAGTAGATTAATTACCCCTTACACAAATCTAAATAGACTAAGATCATCACACAGGTTACTTGCACAGACGCTCAAATCCTGTAACTCAGGTGGTGACTCTTTGTTTTCCAACACAGTGGGCAAAATATGGAATTCCCTTCCTAGTCTCACCAATTCCACCTCCCTAAATACATTCAAGAAAGGCCTCTCCCACCACTTCAAATCCCACTGGCTTTACCAATGTTCTAATCCATATTTCCCCCTCCATTTCCTCAGTAATCTTACTTTCCACCTAGGCATTAAGCCATCTACTCTCTACCTGAAACCAACTATGTGAAGGTTTTGTTTCTTTTTTACAATTGTTATTGTACATACTAGTGTAACTTTTTTCTCATCTGTGTATTAAATGTATAACTACAATCGTATGTTATCTGTCAAAAATTGTTGTAACCTACTTTGTCCTATTGGAGCTTTTCTCCCCGGGCCTCCGCTGAAAATGGACATGTGTCCAGTCGGACTATCCCGGTCAACAAATGTAAAATAAAATAAATAAATAGTATTCTTCAACCTAAAGGGTGGTGAAAGCCACACAACTCTGGCTAGGCTTATAAATGCCCTAGGGCAGATAGCCTAGTATGAACCTATTAGATCCATTATAGAGTACAACGCCCCTTTAGGTATGTACCTCACAAGACATCTACAATAACTGGAAAGGCTGCAAAAATACCTCACAAAGAGGATTACTGGCCTCAAACAGATGCCTTACGCAGACGGTCTCTAAAAACTCCAGCTTTACTCCATCGGCTATTTCAAACCCAGAGCTGTTGGAAATGCTCCACTTAAAGAAATACCAATCACTCCAAGCTACAAGCTCTAGGGACCTAAACCTTCTCACCTCAAACTGAACATGCTGGAGGGAAAGAGTCTTGTCCCAGTGACTTCCCATACTGTGGAACAGACTACCTATCTTCTCATTAGCACTCTTCAAGAAAAATCTTGTTTGGATGGGTAATAGGTAATTCACCCCGGGGTTCACTTCTGTGGTTCTGCTTGACAGGGGCACAGGAAAATAACTTTCTTGGTTGTCTAAAGCAAGCGAAGCAGATCAGGCTTGTTAAGCTTATGGGGTGGTAATTTCCAGGGTCCGTAGAAGCACCGCCTTTGTGAAGTGGGACCACAGTTGCCGTACGCCACTCCTTGGGCATGTATCCTGTGGTAAGGCTAAGATTAAACAGCAGCCTTATGTGCGGGTTTAGTTCCTCATTGAGTTTGTGTAGCACACAGCCGGGGACACCATCCGGTCCCATGGATGCTGTGTTCTTAGCTTTAGACAGAGCAGTTTTCACCTGCGTATTTGAGATGCTGGGGAGGCTACACTCTGCTGGGATAGTTATCTCTCCTTTTGGGGGGGGTGGGAGGGGTGAAGTTTGCACTGAACTCAAGTTTGAATGTGCTGCAACATTAGATCAGTTATACATACTGTTGTGTTCAAGCCCTTATGCTGCATTTCATTTTATGGGGTCCTGGCAGCAATATGTTAAGGACAGTATCACTGATATTACAGCTTCTAGTAACAGGTAAACAAAAGGATAACAAAATATTTACTGCAACTAGCTAAGAAAGAGCAAACCTACAGGTAGCCAGTTAAGTGAGTGAAACCAAAAAGCCAGAGAATCATGGAAATTATTTACGACAGGGAAAAAATCGTAATTACATCTGATAACAGGTTATGTTACATTTCAATATGTTCATTTTATTCAGTAGTAGTGTAGTAACAGCGATGTTTTGAAACACAGAAATTTGGTATGTATTACTTGTATATTCTGCATGACAAATGATACTTAGGTGGTGTATCACTTGCATACCTCTCTTGTATTTGCACCGGATACCGCTAGTGTGCAGTGTGGGAATAAACTTATTAAAAATTACTCTCGTATCAGAGGTGGCAGTGCAACATATTGATAGTGGCTTAACCTGAGAGTAGCTTTAAGCAATCCCCATGTGAAACCTGAACAAGCACCTAGAATTCAGTGTAGCTTCCACACCGTAAGTCTGAAGATGAATTCACATACATGAACAGGAGTAGCTGCATATTCATGGCTAAAGGTATATGGGCAAGGCAGGTGGTCACAACACTGCAAAACTGGTATGTAATGGTGGATAATTAAAGCCATAGCACCAATTCAACTGTAGTCTGGCAAATATTTAGTAAGGGATTTAGTCCAAGCACAAATATTTCAACAGTGATTTGCAGTGTCATCCATTATCTGATTCAAGGTAAATTAACCTTGATGTCCTTTATTAAAAAAAATATTAGTTTGTGAGAAGTGACTTCTGGACACAAAAAAAGAAGGGGAAAATATAGCAATGTTTGTATGTACAAAGACAAATCCAGGGACACTGCAAAAGGTTTTTTTGCAAACCAAGCAGTGCATTAAAAAAATATGTAGGCAAACACTGAATACCAACACACTTTGCACATGTAAATCATTTTTAGCAAGGTGGAAGCATGAAATGATACCTTAGACGCTTACACTAATAAAGATCTAAACTGGTTTAATATTTTAAAAGTTTTTATTTAACTCCCTGGTGCAAGATCTTACAGACGTTGCTACATAAACTGGATGCTAATGCAGTGAAGTAAAGCCATGGCTACAGTGCAGCAAAAAAAATGTCCCCTGTAACAAAAGAAATGCTAGAGCAAAGATTGAATTACATGAGTCAAGCACCCTGCTGAGATCTGCCAGTCAGTGAAATGACCAAGTCAAATTACCCTCAGGACTTTGACAGCTAGGGAAGCTAGGTGTTGCGGGGGGAGGGGAGTAAAAAGACTGGAATTCATTGTCTCACAAATTACTGCCATTTAAACTAAATTAGAAAAAAAGGCAGCAGTAAACAGCACTTTGTGTGTGTTCTGTGACATTTGCACTGTTTCAGTTTTAAGTAGTCATTCAGCAGCAGGGAATGTTACTTACACTGTTCTGTTTTACTCAGAACTTTGTACGCATGCAACATCTATGAAATGACAAGAGCTTTAGGCAAATGGAGGCCTGCATGATGTAACATTTGTTACCAAAACAATGACTTGTGGGATACTGAGTGGCAACCTGATTTATCCAAACCACGTCAATATGCTGTACTCCAGGTGGTCAGAGTCTGTAATTACATATAAAAATATTTAAAATCCTGTAAATAATCCCAGAGTGCTGTTAAAGTGTAGGAAACATCATGCCATGATGTTTTAAACATGTTTTTTGAGTCTGTGGGTGCGGTACTCCTTTAATACAATTCAGGTAATTTAAGCCTTTTTTGGTGCCAAAAAAATCCATTCCAAACTCTCATTTAAAGTGATAGTGATGCAAAACAAATTCATTGTTGGTATCTAAGGATGTAACCCTAGCAGGTATTTAAATCACATCGAAAACAAATCATTCGCAAATTTATTACTGTTGTAAATTATAAAACAGAACAGTTCTTATAATAAATACAGTAAATAATAAATAAATGACATCGCAAAATTGTCACTAAAATAAAATATTTCACCAATCCATAAAAACTTTCTAAAAAATCTAATACCTGAGATATCTTGCATCTGATTTCAGGTACTTTAGGGAGAGACCGTGGTGAGATTTATAGGTTTGTTGAGCTGCAAATCTAGCTATTTTGTGGTAGGTTAATTCTAATTTGGTAAGTAGAGAGTCCTAGCTTCAGTAATTAGGAATTTGTTGTTCCTGTACAGCAGTCCTAGCTTTTGGTGTTTTTTTTTTTTTTTTTTGTTACAATTGTTAATGTGATGATCGAATTTTAGTTGGTCATCAATGGTAATGCCAAGGAGTTTTGTGGTAGTTTCAACTTCTATAGGAATATCGTTTAAACTTTCCTTCTCCATAAGGACCCTAATATGGTTTGCTGATTTAGGTAAAAAGGAGTAGTAATTTTGTTTTCTTAGGGTTGAGGATGAGCTGATTATTAGTGAGCCAGTTCTCTGAGTTGAAAGATGTCTGGGTATTTGTCAGTTCTAAGGGGAGATTAGCAGTTATGACTGTAGAGTCGTCTACATATTGGATAATGTTAGATTGAGGACAGGAGGAGGAGTGGAGTGAGTTGCTAAATAAGAGAGAGTAGAGGTCCAATGGAACCTTGGGGAACACCAAGGAGAGGGGGGGCAGACAGTGCTGAGTCCCATCGTTCTGGACTGCAGCCCATCAGACAGCTAGAGAACCATGCAACTGTATCAGGGGAGAAGTTTAAGTCTACAGGTTTACCAAGTAGCAGTGTGTGAGATGGTGTCAAAAGCCGTGGAAAGGTCAAGGAATACACAGGATACGAGTTTGAGTTTGTGATCATCTTTAGCCAGGGCTAAGGCGTTGAGAAATGACAGAGCTGTGGTTGTACTATGCTTGGGACAGAAGCCATGCTCTGTTGGGAGTGAGAAGTTCTTCTTGCAAGAGATAAATGCACAACTTGTTTGTGTATACATTTCTCAAAGGTCTGAAATTAGATATCTCTGTGGAGTTACCTCCTTTATGAATAGGAAGAGTGTAAAACTGTTTCCAGATAGAAGGAACTTTAGACTCAGATGGAGAGATTGATTAGTAGATACAGGCATAGCAAGGGATTTGTGCAGCAATCTGGAGAAAGTAAGAAGGAATATTGTCTGCTGATACAGAGCATGGTTTGAGGTTTGAGAGTAAAGTTCTGATATAGTCAGTGGACACAGTTTGAGAGAGGAGTTTACTGAGATTAGTGGTTGAGAGCTGTATAGGGAGGTTTGAAGTGTTGTTGTTTGGGAGGTTGTGGTTAAAGAGCTTGGAAATGGATTCGATAAAGTAGGTGTTGAAGGTATTGGCAGTTTCTTCAGGGGACTTGTCAGGACATGGGTTTGGTGAAGTTGGGTTATCTGGATGTAATAAATTTGGTTTATAGCACTCCAGAATATTTTTTATCAGATTTTAATGTTTTTTGGGGGGGTTATAATAGTCTTTTTTTTGTCTTTGTTGATTTTGTTTTGTCTGATTTCTACACTTTAGGAGGTCAGCTGGAAGTTTGGTTTGTACTCATGTTTTCCATGCCTTATCTCTGGATTTCATAAGGGTTGTTGTTGCATCTTTCTGCTTTTCCCGGTTAGGGGTCGCCATAGCGGAACTCCGGTCCGCCAATGATTGGCAATAGATTTTTACGTTCCGAGTTGCCGGCCCTGACGCACAACCTTCAACGAAGGTACGCCCATTCACGCAAGTCTCCACACAGGGGTATGAATGGTTTTTAGTAAGCCAGTGTGAAATGTCTGCCTTTAATTGAACTCAGTGGGGCTAGAGAATTTAAAATATTTAGGAAAGTTGAGTTGAAGGAATTTACTGCTTCGTTGAGTGGGAGCAGAGTAAGGAAATTCCAGTTAATTCTAGAGAGGAGGGTTTAAAAAAAAAAAAAAGTGTCTGGGATTAAAGGTTGAAAGTTTGCAGCAGGTGATAAGCCGGTGTGGTTTGGGGAGGTGGGTAATTATCATAGCACTTTTACAGGAGAGTGGTCACTCAGGGCATCAGGTAGAGTTTCAGGGTTATGGTATTTTGCTGGGGGGTTAGAAACGTATCTAATCTATCAAGGAGCTTGAAAAATGAGTGTTATTAGCATGGGTAGGTTTGGAGATTATTTGCGTAAATCCATGGAGACTACTGTGTTGTAGAGGGTTAGGATTATTAAGGTTATGCCAATTAACGTTTACATCCCCAAGGAGAATAGTTTCATTAGGGAAATTTAAAGGAGAGATACGACAGTATATTTTCCATTAAGGGAATGTCCCCTGGTGGAATGCATCTGGCTACTACTGTGATGGTAGTAAAGTCATTGGGTTTGAGGTTTGCTCTTAGTACTTCAGCAGATGTAAAAGGAGGGAATTGGTTCTTTAGGAAGGAAGAGAATGAGGTAGTAATAAGTAAACTAAACTAAGCAACACCCATCTTTTTTCTTGGCGAAGTACATTATAACCAGAAGGAAGAATGTATATCTTGGTTTTGAGGTTTAAGCCAAGTTTCTGTGACAGAGCTAATATCTGGGGTATGAAGAGATACCAAAGCATGAAACTGGCTTAGTTTGTTGAGCATAAAATATTGCTAAGAATAGAAGGAGATTTTCTTTTTTGGTATGGACAGTTGATTAAAATTGGAGGTGATATTTTGTGGGGTGTTAGAAACAGTGGTAGGACCAGGGTTTGGGTGTGTATCACCTGACAAGAGTAGAGTCCTTGGGAAGTCATAACCTTTCATTTTTTTGTGGGTAGTTGTGAAAGTATTTTGTTTTATACTTAGGATGTACTATGGTGGTTGAAAGGAGGAGTTTTATTTTAGGGAGTAGTACATTCAGTGATGGGATGCAGATATGAGTATGGGTTGGTGGGGGCTTTATGTACAGGGATTTAAGAGTGTGCGAGGTGATGTTATGTTGTGTAGGAGGAGTAGTGCAGGTGGAAGTATGACAGGAATAATTAAATATGGCATGTTCGAAGAGGAGGAGAGTGCTTTAATAGGGCGATTTGGTTGACCGTGTGGGGAGGAGTTGTAAGGTAGGAAGAGAGCTTGTAGTGGGTGTTAGCTTGTGTAACAGGAAGGGGACAAGTTTGATGGTTGGGAGGGACCTATGGTTAGATATAAAAGGAAATTATATGGGGGGGGGGGGCAAAGTGAGCCAGAGTGCAGCAAGGGTGAACGGAGTGGGCTACACTTGGGACAAAGGAAAGTACAAAAAAACAAAATCAGCCAGTACAATCGTGTCCAGGGAAGATAAACAGCCAAATTTAATGGCAATTAGACAAGCTAGACTCAAAGAAAAAAGGCCTTTCCGGTTTTTATTTTTCTTTAAAAAGAGAGAGCTGCAATTCAGTAAGAAGTAGGAAAATAATGTTATGCCAGAGATTTTGGATTTTAGGAGTCAATAGAGTACTACTTTAAAAAGGAATGGAATATGGTACATGCGAGTACACTACTGGGTATTCCTATGAAGCAAGGGCAGAAAAGCTAAGTCAAAAGATGTTGCCTTTCAACATCAGGTTTTTTGATTCCTCTAATTAAGCAGAAGTGGGAGGGAGACGTGCAGGTTCAAGATGGGGGAGGGGGACAGACAAAGTAATAAAAGGTTGTGTGCCAGAAAAACTGGACTGGGCCAGCTGCTAACAAATCAGGGAAACCAAGCTCAGTCCGTTCCTGGTCAGTGTGGTGCAGTACCTTCGTAATAACTACAAATCTTGTGCTACTAATTTAGTAGTGTGGTGAAAAGGACCACCACTTCTATAGGGAAAAACAACTGAAGTACGCACTGCAGGTACATAGGTAAACCTTTTCCAAGAAGAAAGTAGTTTTGAGTAATTGACCTAGGAGTACAATAGGAAGAGAAAAAATGGGGGGGGGGGGGCAGTAGTGTGCACGCTTAGAGGATAGATTAAATACAACGAACATACACTAGTATAGCTGAAAGCACTTTAGTGCTCCACTGACACAGGGTCTCTCAGTACAGGGCAAAAATTATATTTAAGTTGTTACTATTAGAGACACTGCATCCCTCCCATATACATGCATACACAGCAAGGACCATTTACACTGACTGGAACAAATATAATACATTGTATGCCACTACTCCTGTTGAGCCTTATCGGCTACTTAGCTGTGAACAAACATTAGCAGGGGCAAGTCAATTTTATCCCCAGACTAACCCCATACTCAACAACAGATGTTTACACAGCAGTTAACATATCAGCTAACTGTGGTAAAATGGCAACAGTAACAAGTTCATTTCACACAAAATCTTGCTAAATCATCAGTTGACTTACTGTGAAGCTTCAGGTTCTATACTAGAATGATTTGCTTCCTACCATCGTGAATGCTCCCAATAGATTGTTTGATGTTTATTCCTTATGCAATTACCCTGTTACCTCTGGCCTCCTACAAGAATCAAATTTTGGGTCCCTTAATACACATATGCTTCCAACAGGTGAACTCATGCATAGGAAAGGTAATTTAATATCACTGTCAAGCCAATGACCCCCACCATTTTACCTGTCATTTCCTCAGAAAGATTTGTTTGCAATAGTTTCATTTGGCAAGGACTTTAAATGCATGCAAACCTAGCTGAACTGCAACACCAGATATTTAATACGTCCAAGTTTTTGACCACAGCCATTCACAATATTCCCTTAAATACTCAAACTTGATTTTATACTTTATGATATACAACATAAAAGTCAAGGACCATAAAAATGTAGACTCTACATTGCAAGAATGAACATTACTCCCAAACCAATTATTTAATGAATTCTTGAATAAAGTTAATGAAACACACTCTAACACATAAAGGTAACCTATTCGAAGACCTAATTATATCTTGGTTTGTAAATTTTACTTTCAAAACAGCTCCATTTGTAAATTTTACTTTCAAAACAGCTCCATTTCAGAATTTTAGAAGTGCAAGGTTTTCGTCTTTACATCTATATTATTGGTTCATAGGTTGGTACTGGGCTATCTGTCCGAAGGCGTATATTAGTCCAGCCACGTTGTACGGTATTCATCGCCCCTTTAGTAGTTCCCTAGACCCTTGTACTAGCAGCTAGTACCCTTGGCCCCTATCTAGTAGTGTTGTTGGTGTGATCCCCGGTGTGAACTTTGTTACCTATCCACTCATCAAGGTTCCTCTTGAAGAGGAATAGTGAGGGACTCTGTCTTATGTAGAGCGGGACCCTGTTCCAAAGTAAGGGAAGTCTCTGCAAAGGGAATCTATCCCTCCAGCATGTTCTATTCATTGTTGTGTTGAGGTTTATATCCCTACAGCGTGTAGCTCGAGTAGATTTGGTTTTGCCAAGATGGAGCATGTTCAACAATTCTGGGTTGGACATGGCTCTGTACATTAGAGATAGCCTCTGAGAAACTGTATGCAACAGAGAACAGTCTTAGCTTTTTCAATCGTGCTGCACAGGGCAACTGTTTGAGGCCAGTAATCCTCTTGGTTAGTTACCTTTGTGGTCTCTCCAGCTGCTGGAGATGTCTAGCCAGGTACATTCCAATTGGTGCATTGTACTCAATAATGGGTCTGATGAGGGAAGAGTAGAGGGGCACCATTACATCCTTAGATCTTGATGCGAACCCTTTCGTGATCAGATGGGTCACATAGAAGGATTTTCTAACCACTTTGGCAACATGGTTATCAAAGGAAAGCAGACTATCTACTTGGGTCCCTAGATCCCTTATTTCTTCTTCAGATTTCAGGGGATTACCTCCTATGTTGTAGTTTGTGGGTACTCTTTTTTTTTTCCAAAGGGGATTACTACTCTTTTTTGCATTTAGCTTGAGACCATGGCTTTGACACCATGCATCAGTCTCATTTAGGCCCTTCTGGAGGACCTCCATGTCGGCCGGAGACTATTATAGCACCCAGTTTGCAGTAGTCCACAAACTTAGTCAGCCACAGCCCTTCCGTGCTTGCCTGTACTTCTGAGAAGTATATGCCAAACAGGAGGGGCCCCAGGACAGAGCCCTGAGGCACACCGCTCGTTACTGGTCTGGATTCGGACATAGATCTGGCTACTCTTACTTTGTGGGGTCTGAGAGCCAGTTTGTGATCCATCTTGTGAAGTAAGGGTTTATGCCCAGGCTGGTGAGCTTATCACTAATACCTGAATGGGGAATGGTGTCAAATGCTTTAGCAAGGTCAAGATAAGCAGTGTGTACCTCCTTTCCCTTATCTATAGCCTGAGTAACTGTCTCCAAGAAATCCACCAGGTTCAGGAGGCATGACCTGCCCTTGACGAAGCCGAACTGTGTGGGGTCCAGCGACTGGAAGTTCCCAATCTCTCCATTTAGGAGTTCCATAATGATTCGCTCCATAGCCTTACAGATCAGACTGGTCAGGCTTATTGGTCAGTAGTTCCCAGGGTCAATTGTGGCCCCACCCTTGTGTAGTGGGACCACCACTACCGTGCGCCATTCTATGGGCACATATCCTGTGGAAAGGCTGAGACTGAACAGGGTATTAAGATGCGGGGTTAATTCCTTACGGAGCTCGCGTATTACAAAGCCTGGGACACCATCTGGTCCCATGCAGTGTTTTTAGCTTTAGATAGAGCCTTTTTAACCAACGTATCCATAATAATTGGACTTGCACAATCCCCTAGAATGGTAATAGGCCCTGTAGGTGCTGAGGAAGGGGGGGGGGGTTTGCACTGAACCTGTCAGCCAAGATGTTGGGAATGTCAGAAGGGTCAGGGTATTTTGTTCCATTTTGTACTAGCTCAGAACAGACCTGAGCGTTGCCATTTAGGTTTTTGATGTAGCCATAGAAGGCCTTATGGTTATCCTTGGCAACTTTCTTTTCAAAATTAGCTTTAGTTGACTTGATGAGGGCCCTCAATTTCTTACTAATGCTGATCAGGCATGATTTTTCTACTTGAGATTTAGCCTTTTGTAGGTCTCCTCCTTTTATTGGAAAGTTTGCTTATGGCCGGGGTCCACCAGACTGTTTTTTTCTTGCTTGAGGAAGGAGTCTTGTTTTTATTTGGGATAGCAAGGTCCATGCAATCCTGAAGATGCATATAGAGTGCCTTGGTGTAGGATTCTGCATCCTGGATATCATTATCCTTCTGCAAGGGAATAGTGAAGCTTTCCACTTCGGATGCAAGTAGTTTGAAGTTTGCTTTGGAAAGGTTTTTGACTATGGTTTCTTTGATTGGGGGAGGTGGAGGAGTGAGGATGTCCAGGGTTATCAGTTTGTGGTCGGATCTGACCAAGGAGAGGGTGATAATGGGTGTGATACAATGGGCGGACATATTTGTGATGATTAAATCCAATACGTTGTCCCCTCTAGTGGGGGAACAGACTAGTTATTCAAGGGCATTTGAATTTATAAATTCTATGAATCACTGAGCATAGGAGTTGGAACATTGGTAGTTCACCCAGTCTATACCAGGGTATTTGAAATCAACCAAGATTATGGTGTTGGGTAGGACCTTTATTTTCCAAGGTCTCAAGGAATGCAGAGTGAGCATCTTGGGACATGGTGGGTGATCTATAACCGGCTATGACTTGAAATGTGGTTTTGCCTGCTGACAGTTGCGCATGGATATCTCTGGGACATCATGCTGCGCTACTAACCTGGAGATATGGGTATCCTTGATGGAAATGGATATGGATACACCTCCGCCCTTTGTACTGCGATCCGGTAACTGAGGCCAGAAGGTATGATATGAATTGTAACCTGGCAGTGCTGGGATGCTCTCTTGAGCCTTGAACCAGGTTTCCGTCACTGTACAAACATCAATTTTCTCCATGCTGAGGAGAGCCTCGAGTGTGTGCATTTTGAGGTTGAGACTTCTGGCGTTGAGTAGCATTACCCTTAGTTTTTGGTTATCTGTGCTGGTTACGGTGGTTGGTTTGTCCTTTGAGCCTTGTCTAAAAATGGCACTATGGGGACGGCAAGAGCCTTGGTCAGTATTCGAAAACCTAGGGGTGACAGGTGCAACCCATCTCTGGCAAAACAGCGAGGCTGGTCTATCATGTCAACCCAGGCAGACACTGGATCCCCTTAGAATGACACCAGAAGCTTAGCCAATTGTTGAAATTGATCATTTTGCCTTTGTATTGTGGTATAATTCTAGGTGAGGGTAGTATGCTACTCAAGGTCAGGGTCATACCAGCTTGGGCTACATGACCAGAGCGCCCCTTAATGTCTCTTTTCATGTAGTCCAGGGAGGTACGTCTTAGATCTTTCACACCAACATGTACAATGACAGCGTCATACTTGTACTTGTTCTGGAGTGACCCAAGTGCCTGTGTTATGTGGCGGATCTGAGCACCCGAGAGGCAGCTGATAGTAACCTTCTCCTTGTTCAGCCTGGTGAGTGGAACATCCGTGTGCCTTACTATAGAGTCTCCTATTACTAGCGTGTTAGGTATGGTGTTTTGCCTTAAGGGCTGTTGTGAGGCACACTGCTGAGGTGAATTATGCGTTTTCTGGCTTGTGTTTGGGGGTGCAGGTTGCTTGCTTGTCTGCTTTGGAGGGCACTGTTTCTTTTTCAGATTGGTACCTAGTGCCTCTGAATACGTTTTTGTGCATTTATGCATATGTTTTGCCGGTGCTTGTTTTGTAGATTCATGTGTGACAGGTGGTGTGATGCAAGTGTGTCCCTTATCCTCTTGACTGTCTGTTACAGTCATGGGTTGAGAGTACCTGACCTCCAGTCTGGCTGTGTATTTGCATCTCTCACAAGTGTTTGTGTCTAGAGGTAAGAGGAGAGGGTTGTCTGTATACATGAGGCAGTTGTGACACTGCCTCAGGATGCCCAATTCCACCAGATGAACTGGAGAGTACACCTGAAGCTGACCTCTGGACATACTTTGAAGAGTAAAGTGAACTTAGTCCTGCAGACGATAGAGGGTCTTATGCTATATTATAATAGTGCTGTCTATGAAATTCGGAGAATAATAGTGCTGTCTAGGAGATTAGGACAAGTGCTGATTTCTGTTTTGCAAGTGCTGCAATAAGAGCAGCTGATCTGAAGCACTTGAGGCTTGCCTAGTTCTAAGGGAAAATTTACAGCACAGACTTTGTGGGGCCAGGAATAGTATACCCCAGCTAAATGGCACTGCCCGACACTGCTCTGTGCTCAAGACCACACAAAAATAAAGTTGCAGGGTTTTACCTCTAGATAAGTGAGGAAAGTGAGTACAAGAGCTGTTTTTCTCTAAGCAAGTGAGAAAAGTAATATTTAAAGTAATAAGTAATATTTAAAGGGTGGCAGAAAGCTTCATCATAAACAGCACAAACCGACCAACAGGCACTAAGAGCTAGCAGAATGTAAATTAAGCTTTTCCAGATGCTTATGACGAAAGGGAGTCTTGCATTTTAATATTATGTTTCTTTGAATATTTTCAGCAAAGGTTTATCAGTACTAGAAAGGCAAGCAAAATAAAGAACCACACAATAATGTGTCTAAAGTTATAAATTGCAAACAAAACTGTCACTATCTAAAGCCCACAACCCACACAACATGCATTACTCCTGAAATTTAGATTAAGACTTGCATACACACCCAAATCCCTATATATTTAATGACTTCTTGATCACCAACACCACGGCTAAAACCAAGTACCAAAATACATTACATCACATTTTGCTGGCTTAATATACACACCTTGTTCAAAACACATCAGCTAGATATGAATTCAATGCCAGATAGTCAGATGTAGAAGTTAGAAAGGCACCTATTTTAATGACATTCACATGTTTTGACAAGTAGTAAGAAGCATCAATGAATAAAAGTGAAAACACAAAATGAAATAAAATAGGGCCTAAAACAAATTCCTGAGGAACTGTTGAAGTAATCTAAGAACATCCGGAATAATGACTGTCCACTACTCCAGACACCTTCATTCATTATAGGCTCAATTCTATTAAGGGCATCATTTGTACTATTGTTTGTTTACGTCCTTCAGCTTTTCCAAGTTAGGGGTCGCCACAGGGGAACTACGGTCCGCTAATGATTGGCAGTAGACTTTCACGTGCTGGCTTGCCAGGCCTAACGCACAACCTTCAATGAAGGAACACCCATTCACGCATATCGACACACAGAAGTCGCTCCGAGAATCGAATGGGCAACGTCTGAGACAACGCTACTGCAGCACCACCACCGCGGGGGCATCATTTGTACTATTAAAAACTTCAGCTTGTTATTTTAATGAATTTCTGCATACAGTTTTGGTGGTCGTAACTAACCTTTTATGCTGCCAACAGTTGGAGAGGTACAACTTACCATCAGCATTCAGATATGTTTACATCACCAAGCAGCATGTGATAACTTAACCCTACCACATCCCAGCATGGATGGGATTTGTCCTCAGAATAAACTCCTGGAAATCTATTCCCCAGGGCATCCAACACACAGTGTCCCAAGAAGAAAACCCATTAAAGACTTTGAATAGAAATAAGGCAAAACAATGCCTCCCTCCAGATATTTTGGTCAACTGTATCACATACTAATGACATGAAAGAGCAGCAGGTTGGAATAAAACCAGGGATTTCATAACCCTTACACTAAAAAAAAAAAAAACAAAGAACCAGTCCACGAAAACCAACCAGATAAAATGGGAGAAAATCCTACATACTTGATATTGGGCATTTTAAGTCTACTAATGCCCCAGCTAGGCATATCATCATCATCATCATCATCATCATCATCACCACCACCACCACCACCACCACCATCAGGCTGTTCCCATTAGGGGTCACCACAGCAGATCACCCGTTTCCATTTCTTCCTGTCCTCTGCATCTTGCTCTGTCACACCAACCACCTGCATGTCCTCTCTCACCACATCCATAAACCTTATCTTAGGCCTTCCTCTTTTCCTGTTACCTGGTAGCTTCATCCTTAGCATCTTTTTCCCCAATACACTCAGCATCCCTCCTCAGCACATGTCCAAACCAACGTAATCGTGCCTCTCTGGCTTTGTCTCCAAACCTTCCAACCTGGGCTGACCCTCTAATATACTTATTCCTAAACCTGTCCACCCTTGTCACACCCAGTGCAAATCTTAACATCTCTAATTCTGCCACATCCAACTCAAAACTCCTGCCTTTTTGTTAATGCCACTGTCTCAAACCCATATAACATAGCTGGTCTCACTACCCTCTTGTAGACCTTCCCTTTCACTCTTACAGGTACTCGTCTGTCACAAATCACTCCTGACACTTCTCCACCCACTCCACCCTGCCTGTACTCTCTTCTTCACCTCTCTTCCACACTTATCGTTACTCTGAACTATTGACCCCAAGTATTTAAACTCGTCCATCTTCGCCACCTCTACTCCTTGCATCCTCACCATTCCTCTATCCTCCCTCTCATTCACACACATATATTCTGTCTTAGTCCTGCTGACCTTCATTCCTCTTCTCCCTAGAGCATATCTCCATCTCTCCAAGGTCTCTTCCACCTGTTCCCTACTCTCACTACAAATCTGTCATCTGCAAACATCATAGTCCACAGGGACTCCTGTCTGATCCCATATGTCAACCTGTCCATCACCATTGCAAATAAGAAAGGGCTCAGAGCTGATCCTTGATGTAACCCCACCTCCACCTTAAACGCATCAGTCACTCCCACCGCAGACCTCACCGCCATCACACTACCCTCGTACATATCCTGTACCACTCTTACATACTTTTCTGAAACTCCTGACTTCCTCATACAATACCACAACTCCTCTCTAGGCACCCTGTCATATGCTTTCGCTTAGTCTACAAACACACAATGCAACTCCTTCTGACATTTTCTGTACTTCTCCATCAACACTCTCAGAGCTAAGATTGCATCTATAGTGCTCTTTCTTGGCATGAAACCATAATGCTGATCACTAATCATCACGTCCCTTCTTAACCTTGCTTCCACTACTCTTTCCCATAACTTCATGCTGTGACTGATCAATTTAATCCCTCTGTAGTTACTACAGCTCTGAACATCACCCTTATTCTTAAAAATCGGTACCAAAAACACTTTCTCCATTCCTCAGGCATCCTCTCACTTTCCAAGATTTCATTAAACAATCTGGTTAAAAACTCCACTGCCATTTCACCTAAACACCTCCATGCTTCCACAGGTATGTCATCTGGGCCAACAGCCTTTCCATTCTTTATAGCTATCCTTACTTCCTCCTTGCTAATCTATTGCACTTCATGATTCACTATCCCTACATCATCCAACCTTCTCTCCCTCTCATTCTCTTCATTCATCAACCCCTCAAAGTACTCTTTCAATCTCCTCAACACACACCTCACTTGCAAGTACGATTCCCTCATTATCCTTTATCACCTTTACCTGCTGCGCATCTTTCCTAGCTCGGTCCCTCTGTCTAGCCAATTGGTACAGGTCCTTTTCTCCCTCCTTGGTGTCCAACCTTTCATACAACTCTTCATATGCCTTATCCTTTGCTACCTCTCTCTTTGCCATGCACCTCATCTCCTTATACTCCTGTCTACTTTCTTCATCTCTCGGACAATCCCACTTCTTTGCCAACCTCTTTCTCTGTATACTCTCCTATACTTCCTTATTCCACCACCATGTTTCCTTGTCATCCTTCCTCTGTCCAGGTGGGATACCAAGCACCTTTCTGGCAGTCTCCCTTACTAACTCTGCTGTAGTTACCCAGCTATTTGGTAACTCTTCACTGCCACCCAGTACCTGCCTTAACTCATCCCCGAGCTCCACCTCACAATTACCCTTTTTCAATTTCCACCATTTGATCCTTGGTGCTACCCTCACACTCCTCCTCATCTTCTTGATCACTAACGACATCCTACAAACCACCATCCTATGCTGCCTAACTACACTTTCTCCGGTCACCACTTTACAGTCTCCAATCTCCTTCAAACTAGCCCTCCTACATAAGAAATACAAGAGTGGAGGAAGATGCACACAGGTGGATTATGTCACCCTATGCTCCTCCCTCTTGTTAAAATACATATTCACCACAGCCATTATCCATCCTTTTCACAAAATCCACTACCATCTGACCTTCTGTATTCCTTTGTTCAACATCATACCTACCCATCACTTCCTCATCCCCTTTGTTCCCTTCACCAACATGCCCATTGAAATCTGCTCCAATCACCACACTCTCACCCTTGGGTACAGTCATCACCACTTCATCCAATTCACTCCAAAATTTTTCTCTCTCATCCATTTCACACCCAACTTGTGGAGCATATGCACTAACATTCATCATTACACCATCAATTTCCATCTTCATAAACATCACTCTATCCGACACTTTTCACCTCCAAAATGCTTTTTGCATACTGTTCCTTCAGAATAACTCCTACGCCATTTCGCCTCCCATCCACACCATGATAAAACAATTTGAACCCACCGCCAATACACCTAGCCTTACTCCCCTTCCATCTGGTCTCTTGCACACACAATATACCAAAGTTCCTTCTGTCCATCATATCAGCTAGCTCTCTCCCTATACCAGTCATACTACCAACATTCAAAGTTCCGACCCTCACTACCACAGTCCTAGCCTTTCTCCTCTCTTCCTACCTTCGGCCATGCCTTTCGCCTCTTCTCCTCCTTCAGCCAAAAGTAGCCCAATTTCCGCCAGCACCCTGTTGGAGGTCGTTGTTAACCTGGGCCTCGACCGATCCGGTATGTAAATATTAACTGGTGACTGCATGAAACATTCTGGCGAAGTTTTACACCGGATGCCCTTCCTGACGCAACCCTCCCCATTTATCCGGGCTTGGGACCGGCACAATTAAATGCACTGGCTTGTGCATCCCCAGTGGCTGGGTTCATATTATTGCCAATAATGAACACAATTTTAAATTGTGATTCAACATAAGAATGATGTTCAAGGTAGGACATTCTAAAGTGGCAATTAAGATTGGACGCCCAAAATTATCGTGGTATAAATGACTGTGTAAGCATTGCTCTTTAAAAGTTGAAACACATTTCAGGAAGAAATTAATGGATTTTAAGGGTTTGTAAAGTGATGGATTAATATGTATTTTATGGTTAGAGTGTGAAAAAAAATATATATATATATACATACATACACACACAATTTATATATTTATTTATACATCACATGGTTTAATGTATTTATATACATGTTGTGGTAAATTTATATCACAAGATGTTTTATTCCTACATTCAACACACAGTGTTGTATGATTTAAATGTTTAACATGATTGTTATATTGCATGGTTTGCCTTTTTTTTTTTTTTTTTTTTTTTAAGAACTTCTTAAAATGTATAGTGATATTTCTTTAAATGGTTTACTCACTGATTAATTGATGCATTAAGTGAATGGGAAGGATACTTAAACTCCAGCTGTTATTTCTACTCTTGTTCTGATGAAGTCCTATGGACTAAACCTAGGTTAACTTGTGTTCTGTTCGTGTCTGTGGTATTCAAATTTGAATAAACTGCTGTTGGACTACGATTTTCTCCCATTTTATCTGGTTGGGATTCCATAACCCTTACCTGATCATTAGTGACTAAGAAGGGCAGGCTCAGGACTATGGGATGATGTAGACATTCTAACCAGTCTAGAAACAAAAACCTATACATTACCACTGCTTTGAGATGGAAATTCTACATCACATTCACCAACACCCATGTCATCTTTGTCTGAAGTTCTAGAAAAATGCATGCAAGCAAGCCTTGTTTTTCCTCAGGATAATAATCTCTCAAAGCATGGTTTTAGACTACATCCCAACACAATCTCTGCTCTTAATGTTACCACTTCCCCTAACTAATGCAAAAATGGAGGCAACCCTGTAAAATACTTTTGATACCATATTCCAGCAACCATTACACAGGCTCTATCCATTGGGGTTACATTCTCAGTCTCTTTCTTGGTTTTAACATCAACCTTACTGGCAGACAACAGGGTATTAAATGTCAAACAGACGTTCTTTCCTTTCTCTCTGTCTGTGAGTGTTCCACAAAGTCTGCCCTGGGTCCTATCCTGTTCGATATCAACGATTTCCAAAATGCCAGTAAGCATGCCAGCATTTTCCAGTAAGCCTATGAAAAACTACTGCAGATAGCCCAATACTTTGTCCTATATGAAGAACGAAGGCTTAGAGACTCTGTTGTTCCTAAACCCAAAGAAATCAAAACAGTCTCATCCCAAACTAAATTCTCTTCTCCGGGAAAAAAAAGAAAATCTCTTCAAACACACCATCTTTCGAAATCAAAATTAAGCTAGTAACCTGGACTAAACTGCCTTGGGGGGGGGGGGGGTATCATCAATGAAAACTTGAAATTTGACTTCCATCTATAACAAGGAGCAAAAAAGGAGGAGGGAAAAAAAAAAACTTGATGTCTTCTTATAGGTAAAGCTCTACTTTACTGAGGACCCCAAGAACACCCACTACTGCTACATAAATCTACCCTTCTTTATGGTGCACCCATTTTTGTTTGTTCATCTGCAAGATACCTAATCCCATCTACTTGAGCAATGCTACAACAAAATAGCTAAATTCACCGCTAACACGCCACTCAGACCACACCACTGCCTAGCTTTAAAAAAACTCCAAATCGACTTGCCTGCAACAACTCAACCTTCTTCCAACTAGCTACTACACAATCTGATGTACAATTCAGAAAAATGCTCTAGTATCAGCAACTTAATGCATCACTATTCTAATAACAGAACTCTACACTCAGCAGACAAACGCCTACTCATAACAAAATCCACAGTTTACGCTAATAACATAATCCCGCCTAGAGTCAGACCCTCTCTAGGACTATTGCAAACTGCTGTACAAAAAGACTTTCTTCTGGTCACTGACTGAATGAGTTTAGAGTGAAGCAGTTCCAAAACAGTAACTGTTTTTCGGCACTCCGAGACTAGCAAAAATTTAGCTCCTAAACAAACACACTCAATGAAACATTTCACAGCTTTATACTTTAACACTAACATTTAGTATACATACCAAGGCCACAGTACCAAAGTACATGTGCAACTAAACACCACCTGCTCCATATCCAATCATACCAATGAGGCTAGGTAGACATTTAGCTTAAACTATGTTCATCCTTAGTCTAACTACACCCTCCCATTAATGTTCGCTTATTCTACATACAACAGTAAGATGCAAATTTCAGTTTTTTATACATCATCTCATCTTAATATCCAGTTTTGGAATTTCACTGTGTGTTAATTTTAATGTTGATTTTTTTTAAGACAAAAATAAAAAAACTTGGTGAAAAACCTATAGTCAAAACCATAAGTCATTAGCCCATCTCCTCCATTAGAAAACCACTGCAAATCCCTGCAAACTGCCATATGGTACCCTGCAACAGCACACTCTAGCCTTCTGTTACCCTCCTTAACATTCAAAGTTTTATACAGCCATTACAGCCCCTCTTGTAAAAAAACAAAATTACAAATCAAATCTCTCTATGCTTTAAGAAAATCAGGATAAGATACCATCTCAATACATTGACCCCACCCCACCTTTGTAGCATCTGCAGCAGAGAAAAGTTTCATTAATATTGCCCCCCCCCCACGACATACTTCAGAAACACAACTGAATATTCTACATTCAGGAAGGACTAATTAAACCACCTTTGGAAAAACTATTAAATGTTCATAATATCAAGACAACGGCTAATCATCTTACCATCACTCTGTTCTTCATGATAAACTCTCTCACAGGCTAATTTCCTGTACCACATCTCATAGCACAGCATGGCAGATCTGCCTCTCTCAAAACATCTGAAAATATTACTATTCGTAGGTAACCAGGAGATTAAATTGTGGGCACAACGAGGAGGGTGAAAGGGGGCTCCACTGTGTATTATTTATTTACATTTGTTTTCCGGGAAAGTCCGACTGGGCCAGAAGCCCATTTTCAGCACAGTCGCAGGGAGAAAAGCTCCACAGAAATACAAGCAAAATGCAATAATTGGATAATAAGATGCAGAATACACATCATCTAGTTAATCTATACAAAGTATTCAATGCTGCTTTTCTAGTAGCTACAAGTACAAAAAAGAAAGTCACACAAACATTTCAGTAAAAATCACTGAGAATAATAAAATTAGTACTGTGTACATATTAAGAGCAAATGAGATTACATATATTATATAAATAAAACACACACACTTTTCTTTTTTGGAGTAAAGGGAGAAAATGAGGTAAGGCGTGGAGTGTGGTTGAGAGTTATAGATAGCTTCTCAGTCAGGTTTGGTGCAGTAGCAATGCTACTTTTTGGATAAATGTTCAAATAGTAGTAGTTTGAAAACTGGTATATTCAGTTGTATTTTGGAGGGTGTGAGGTAGAGAGTTCCATAATTTGGCTATCTAATTTGAGAATAGGGCTTCACCATTAGTGGAGTTAGCAAAAATTCTGTCTGCAGATCTTAGACTTTGTGGGCATGAGTAGGGAACAACAACTTCCTTGAGGGATGGGCAATTGTCAGGATGTATATCGTGTGTGAATTTAAATTGGCAGAGATGGAGAAGGTTAGTTAGCTCCAACCAGTTTAAATTTATGTAGAGCAATACAATGGTGGGTTTGGTGGGGAAGGCTGGCTGTGAAGCAGGCTATTTTGTGGTAGCAAGTTTTTAATTTGGTCAAGTCTGATTTTAAGTTGGTAAAGAGGGGAAAGCATAAAAAAGTGTAGAGAGGAGGAAGGTTCTGGATATGGCTAGTCTGGTATTTGTTAGTGAGGTTTGGCTTGCTTCTGTACAGTGATGCAAGTTTGATGTGAACTTTCTTAATTGTGATGGCTATGTGTTGGTCAAATCTGAGTTTGCTGTCAATAGTCACATCGAGGAGTGTGCTCAACTGGTTGGACGACTGTTTGCTGAGAGAATGGTGAAAGGAAGGGTGGTAGGTGATGGTTTGATATTGGTAAATATTGTCTTTTTGGGGTTGAGGATTAGTTGTGATTTATTTGGATATGTTTTGATATCATTAAAAAGCTTGCTGGGCTACTATTTAGATGTCTGGTAAGCTATACTGAACTACTTTAGCATGTGTTGTGGATGCGGCTAGATCATTAGAGAAGATGGTGAAAAGAAGGGGCCCTAGTATGGATCCTTGGGGGACTCAGACAGGCAGAAGTGGTGAGTTTGGATTTTCATCATACTGCTTGTTTTCTGTTGGAAAAATATCTTCGGAACCAGGAGAGGGAAGTCTGATGGGTTTAGTGAGGCAAGAGCATTAAGGAGTTTCTGATGGGAGACCATGTCAAACACTTTTGGCATGTCTAGTAAGATTGATGCTACTTGCTGGTTTTGAATTTAAGTTGGTTGGTGGTGGAGAATATTTAGGGCTGCAGTGGTGCTGTGTTTTGATCCGAAACAGTGTTGGGAGGGAGAGATGAGGCTATGAGACAGCAGGTATTGTAGTAATTGGGCATGTATACGTTTTCCAGAATTTTGACACATGGGGAAAGGATGGCTATAGATCTGTAAATTGTTTAATTCTGCTGATATCCCTTCTTTATGTAGGGGGTAATATTGGAAATTTCCCATAATTTTGGGACATATTGTTCTGCTATAGACCTACTTACCAGAATGGAGACAGGAAGAGCTATGGCATCACCTGAATGCTTGAGGTACTTATTGAGGAGTTGGTCAGCTGCTAAGGAAGAAGGTTTCAGTTTTTTTTCATCATCATTCTTACGGTGTTAGGTGGGACAAGTTTGAGGTCAAAAGAATTGTTAGTTTCCACATTAGGTGGAATTGTTCCCTGTAAATAAGGAGAGGATGGTATTTATAAATTAGGTGTTTATTTGTGAGGCAATACTCTCACTTTGGTTACTGGTTGTTGGTTCTGGGGCTGTAGCTTTATATGGGTGGAGGAGCGAGTTAATTACTGCCAGAAATTTTGGGATGGTTTTCATATTTTCTTTGCATAGATGTATTTTTTTTGTCTAGTTTCAGTTGTTCTGGTTTGATTGCACAGCTGCTGGTATGCTACCAGTTTTACTGTCTTTTGATTTCTGAAATTGAAACCAAGTTTTGTCTTAGTTTTTGACGTCAAATGGTTCTTCTGGTACCCAGGGCAATCTTATTTTTTAAACGCATGTACACGTTGGGGACAAGGTATTTAGAATAGCTAGAAACTATCTTAACTTGCAACATTTACTGTATATACCGTTGATAGGTTCATAGGTAGGTACTAGGCTATCTGCCCAAGGGCATTTATAAGTCTAGCCAGAGTGTGTCAGCTTTCACTGCCCCATTGATTAAATTAACTGAGCCGCTGTCAAGAAGAGCCAATAAAGTGATCCCAGGGGTGTATTTCTGTTACCCATCCACTCGTCAAGGTTTCTCTTGAAGAGTGTTAGTGAGGGACTCTACCTAATGTAGTTAGGAATTTTGTTCCATAGCATAGTGAGTCTCTGACAGGAATCTATCCTTCAAGCATGTTCTATTTATTGTTGTGGCGAGGTTTAGCTTCTTTAGGTGGAGCATGTCCATCAACTGAGTTGGACATGGCTTTGTAAGTCAGGCAGAGATCACCTCTGAGTAAACGATATGCGATGGAGTACAGCTGGAGTTTTTCCAGTCGGGCTACATAGTACATATGTTTTGAGGCCAGTAATCCCCTTGGTGAGGTACTTTTGTGGTATTTCCAGCTGGTGGAAGTGTCTTGTGAGGTACATCCCAAATGGGGCACTGTACTCCATGATGGGTGACAAGTAGAGGGGCACTATAACCTCCATTTCTAGATGCGAATCCTTTGGTAATTAGATGGGCTACTTAGAAGGATTTCCTAACTACTTTGGCAATATGATTGTCAAAGGAGAGATTACTATCTACCTGGGTCCCCAGATCTCATTACCTCTTCTGTATTAAGGGGGCTGCCACCTATGTGGTAATTCATCTGTGTTTTGTTTTTCCCAACCGGGATGACTATGCATTTTTTGGCATTTAGCTTAAGACCACGACTGACACTCAAGTAAGGCCCTTTTGGAGAATATCCGTGTCAGCCAGAGTCAATTATGGCTCCCAGTTTACAGTCATCGGTGAACTTGGTTAGCCATAGTCCTCCTGTGTGCCTGTACTTCTGAGAAGTATATGCCAAACAGTAGGGGGTCTCAGGACCGAACCTTGTGGGACACCACTTGTGACTGGTTTAGTCTCGGACCTGGAGCCCGCTATTCTTACCATGCAAGTTCCGTCTGTAAGCCAGTTGGCAACCGACCTCATGACGTAAGGGTTTATGTTCAGGCTGGTGAGTTTTTCTACAATTCCTGAGTGGGGAATGGTGTCGAAAGCCTTGGCGAGGTCAAGGTAGGCCGTGTGAACTACCTTCCCCTCATCTATGGCCTTGGTGACCGTCTCGAAGAAGTCAACCAAGTTTAGTAGGCATGATCTGCCCTTAAAGCCGAACTGGGTCGGGTCAAGTGTTTGGAGGTTCCCAATGTCTTTGTTAAGGAGTTCCATGATGATGATGCGCTCCATAACCTTGCAGACCAGGCTAGTCAGGCTTATGGGGCGATAGTTACCAGGGTCAGTTGTGACCCCTCCTTTGTGGAGCGGAATAACCGTTGTTGTGCGCCATTCTATGGGCACGTAGCCTGTGGAGAGGTGGAGACTGAACATTATGTTTAGGTGGGGGGTTAGTTTGTTCTGTAGTTCGTGCAAGAAGCAGCCTGGGACACTATCTGGCCCCATTGATGCTGTGCTTTTGAAATGGCTGTTTTCACCTGTGCATCTGTGATTTCCGAGACACTACACTTTTCTGGTACTGTTGTGGGCCCTTTTGGGAGTGAGAGGGGGGTGAAGTTTGCACTGAATCTGCCAGGATATTGGCAAATCAGTGGGTTCAGTATATTTTGTGCTATTTTACACTAGCTCAGAGCATACCTGTGAGTTGCCACTTAGATTCTTGACATAGCTAAAGAAGGCTTTGGGGTTATCTTTCGAATCCTTGGCTATTTTACTTTCGAAGTTAGCCTTGGAGAATTTTATGAGGGACCTTAGATTCTTATGGATACTGATCAGGGAGGAGTTTCCTTTTTGGGATTTGCTTTTTTCTGAACTAGTTTCCTCCTCCTACTGTATAGCCTATTTATGGCAGGGGTCCACCAGACTGGGTTCCTTCTCTTAGGGGAACGAGTCTTGGTTTTGCTAGGGATGGCACGATCCATGCATCCTTGTAGGTGCTCAGAGTGCATTTGTAAAGGTTCCTGCATCTTGCACACTTATCCTTTAGCGTGGGGGCTGTGAAACGTACCACCTCTGTCTTAAGGAAGGTGAAGTTTGCTATAGAATAAGTTTTTCACTGGTTTCCTTGGTTGGAGGTGGTGGTGTGTTACATCCGGAGTTAATTAGTTTATGGTCTGATCTAACCAGTGACGGGTTGACCTCCGGTGTGGAACACCTGTCGCCCAAGTTAGTGATGACCAGGTCCAATGTTTTCACCTCTGGTAGGGGAGTTTACCAGCTGATCCAGGGCATCTGAGTTGATAACTTCCAGGAAGCTCTGGACCTGGGAGTTTGTACTCTAGTAGTTTTCCCAGTTAACGGTAGGGTAATTGAAATCACCCAATATCAGGGTGCTCAGTAGGACCTTCATGCTTTCCAGTGTCTCCAGAAAGGTGGAGTGGTGGTCCTGGGTCATGGAGGGTGATCTGTAGCAGGCCACAATTTGCATTACAGATTTGCCTGATGTTAGTTGCACATCAATGATCTCTGAGGTATCATGCTGCTTCACTAACCTGGAGGTGTAGGTATCCATTTGGATACACCCCCTCCTTTTTGTGTTTCGGTCCACGTTCTGTGGCCAAAATGTGTGGTACGAGTTGTAGCCCGGTAGTTCTGGGGTGCTCTGTGGAGCCTTGAACCAGGTTTCAGTTACTGCACAGATGTCAATGTTCTCCATACTGATGAGTGCTTTGAGCGTGTGTATTTTGAGATTTAAACTCCTGGTGTTGAGTAGCATAACCCTCATTTTTTTATTTGTGGTTTACGGAGGTGGGTTTGACTTTTGAGCCTTACCTAAAAAAGGCACTATGGGGGCAGCAAGAGCCTTTGCCAGTATTCGAAAGCCTAGGGATGACAGGTGCAAGCAGTCTCTTGCAAAGCAACAATGCTTGTCGAGCACATCGTCCCATGCTGACAGACACTGGATCCCCTTTGAATGACACCAGAAGCTTAGCCAATTGTTGAAAATTATCATTTTATCTTTATACTGCGGTATAATTCTTGGTGAGGACAGGATGCTACTTCGGGTCAGGGTCATACCCGCCTGGGCTACATGATCAGAAAGCTCTTCCATGTCTCTTTTCACATAGTCCATGGACCAACACGAGCAATGTTGGAGTCATATTTGTACTTGTTCTGGAGTGACCTGAGTGCTTGTGTTATGTGGCGGATTCTGGCTCCCGACAGGCAGCCAACAGTAACCTTCTCCTTGTCCAGCCTAGTGAGTAGGACGTCAGTGTGCCCGACTATAGTGTCACCTATTACTAGTGTGTTAGGTACGTTATGTCACCTTAAGGACTGCGATTGTGGGGCACACTGATTTTGTTTTTTATGTGTTGTCTGGTTTGTGACGGGAGGTGCAGGTTTTTTGGGTGTCTGCTTTGGAGGTCTGTGATGGTTTTGCAGGTTTTTATTTAGAGCCTCCAAGTATGATTTTGTGTATTTGTGTGTATTTTTTGCCAGTGCTGGTTTAGTATGTCTATGCGAGGTTGGAGGTGTGGTGCAAGTGTTAACCTTCTCCTCATGACTGCCTGTTCCAGTCTTGGGTGGAGAGAGCTTAGCCTCCAACTTAGCTATATAACTGCATCTCTTGCATATGTTAATGTTTTGTGGTAGGAGGAGAGGGTTGTCTGTGTACATGAGGCAGTTGTAACTGCCTCAGAATACCCAGGTTCACCAGCTGGACTGGAGAGTATACCTGAAATTGCCCTTTGGTCATGCCTGAATAGTGGGGTGAGCTGTTCAGTCACTTGGTTGGTGAGGGGTGAATAAAGGAGCCTTGCCCTGCTGGGCAATCAAGTGCCAGGGTATATTAGTGCTTGCTATTAGGTCTGAGCAAGTGCTGGACTGTAGGATGCTTTTTAAGTGTAATATATTCCAAAAAATGCTCGATGCTGACTTGATCCAGCCAAAGGAAAACAATCCAATGCAGTCAAACAAAAACCTTCGGATGGATGCTGCTATGTTCTAATAGTAGTTTATTAAAATCAAATAAAATCCAAGAAAACAAACAGTGAATACAAGATGTTAGCACTTTCGGGTGTTACCCTTCATCAGACAAAGCACAAATAACACTGAATACAATTTAAAATAAGTGCCATCCAATCACAACCTAGTAAAAGACCCGCCTATTCTTCAGGGCGGGCTTCATGGGTATGATGTCATTGAGACCTGGCCATCTATGGGCCAGGAGTTCTATAATCCACCTGGACTCTATAAGCTCAGTGAGTTGTTTAATGTCCCCTCCCCTTTTATTAAGTTTGACATTCACAATAGCCCTGAACCTAAAGCTGTGTGTGGGAAAATCATTCACGTGCCTAAATAAGGCATTGTGTATATCTCCATTCCTTATGGCTGATGGATGTTGTAGCACCCTTACTTTAAACATGCTATTGGTCTTGCCCACATAGAAACATGGGCAAGACTTACATTCGGCCAAATAAATGATGTCTTTAGTCCTACATGTTGCCCTAGCCTTAAGCTGAGGTCTGCCATTTTTATGGTTATCTTGTGATTGTTACTTAAGTCATATAGAGCTTGTTTTTGTACCGGATTTAAATTATAAAACCTTTGTGTATAACCCTTTTGAAAATAATCTAGCAACTCATTCTCACACGCCTTAATAAAAAGGTTCATTGATGCAGTAAATGTTGGGACAAAACTGCTGGGTTGTCTCAGCCCTATCCTGTTGGTGTTATTGCTACCAAATATATTTCGTAAAGCAACTGTTCTAAAAGGGGATATAAATATAAACCATGGCTACACTCCCAAGTTTTTCCAACAAAAGAATTGTTGAATGGCAGAGAGGGTGAATCTAATCTTAAGTTGATGTTTACATATAGCAGCAATATCAGACATATTACTGATATAGTAAGGAAGAATTGGAATATCTTGACTAGTGACGATAAAATTAGGAGCATTATAGGTCCCTATCCTATATTTGGATATAGAAAAAACAAGAGTTTGAAGGATATTCTCTGTGGAGAACACTCTACAGAGGATATAAAATATGTTAAGCAAGTTGGCAGTACACCATGTGGGAGATGCAAGGAGTGTCCCTTCATATGTAAAGATACTACTTTCGCACATCCCAGTACAGGTAGAATCTTTCAGCTTAAGGCTAGGGCAACATGTAGGACTAAAGACATCATTTATTTGGCCAAATGTAAGTCTTGCCCATGTTTCTATGTGGGCAAGACCAATAGCATGTTTAAAGTAAGGGTGCTACAACATCTATCAGCCATAAGGAATGGAGATATACACAATGCCTTATTTAGGCACGTGAATGATTTTCCCACACATAGCTTTAGGTTCAGGGCTATTGTGAATGTCAAACTTAATAAAAGGAGAGGGGACATTAAACAACTCACTGAGCTTATAGAGTCCAGGTGGATTATAGAACTCATGGCCCATAGATGGCCAGGTCTCAATGACATCATACCCATGAAGCCCGCCCTGAAGAATAGGCGGGTCTTTTACTAGGTTGTGATTGGATGGCACTTATTTTAAATTGTATTCAGTGTTATTTGTGCTTTGTCTGATGAAGGGTAACACCCAAAAGCGCTAACATCTTGTATTCACTGTTTTCTTGGATTTTATTTGATTTTAATAAACTACTATTAGAACATAGCAGCATCCATCCGAATGCTTTTTAAGTGCTAAGGTTGAGAGTTAGACTACTTTCACGGGAAAAACTGAAGAGGAGACTTGGTGGAGTCGGGATAAATTTAGCCCTAGCTAACCGGCGCTGCCAGGACGTGCAAAACCGTGCAAACACGGTTTTTACAGCAGGGAAAGGAAAGAGATAGAAATTAGCCCAAAATGGCCTATAAACTACTAACTTCTGGGCTGGAACCACTCCTCCAGGGACAGATGGCTGCTCAAAGCTCCCTCTCTCACAAGTGAGCAGAGAAACCTCCCTCTATCCAAGTAAGATATGGGCAACTCGGAGAATTGTAACACAGCCCTGAATTCAGCACTAGTCTGAAAACTGGACTATACTAGCTTAGAAAGGTGGGAAACAAGGAAACTTTTTTTTTTTTTTGAAAAGAGAAGGCAAAAACAGTAAAAAAAATACACTCAAAAACAGCTTTAAACCACTACAAACAGTATAAAAAAAACACACTTAAAACAGCTTTAGATGACTACAAGCAATCAGAAAAAATACCCAATTAACCAGTAAAAACATCTCAAGAGAGCCGTTCCCTTAGTCTTCAGACAAGTTCTAACTGCACACTCCTGCCACTGGGGTGCAGGGAAACATTAGTGCTCAAGTTATACAAACAAAGCTAGATTCAGCAGACCTAGATCTAGTCTATGCTACAGCAAACAAGGTACACCAATTTCAGTAAGAAACAGTTCGAATATGCAGGCACTATAAGCCTTTAACCAGAAATTACCCAGCTCAGAAGGGCAGAGTCCAGCCTCTCCTCCCACAAGAGTGCAGACCATGAACCTTCTTAATGTAAAATAACTGGCCTGAAGCCCAAGTGCTTAAACCAGAACTAATACACTTTTAGAATAACAGACACTGAGCCTTCAATCAGCAGCTCCCAACTTAGAAGGATGTAAGTTACTTGTCCTGCCACAACAGTGTAGACCACAAACCTTCTTAATGTAAAACAACTGGTCTGAAGCCCAAGTGCTTAAACCAAAATGCTTAGAATGATATTTACACCAAGCAGTAATAAATACAATTGAGTACTTTTAAGGTGACGCAAAAGCAAAATAAAGTAAGAAGAAACACAAATACAGTAAAAGCAGATAAAGTGCAATTTTGAGTGAGCAAATAAGATGGGCCCAGGAGTATCATCCAAATGCCAATTTACAAGAGGGGTGGGCAGTTTCAAAGCCAACCAGATTAACACCAAAACAAAAGGAGGGTGGGGAACTGAAAAAACAGAGCCACAACTTCCAGCTAGACAGTATTTAATGCAACACAAATAAATCAATTTAAATGCTGCATTATTTGAAAAAAGTGCAGATAAAAATTTACTTAAATTCACTTATACGTCCAGTTGATTGCATGTAGGTCTTAGCTGGCCAAGCTCAGAGTTTAAGCTATATTGAAAAATCAATATCGTGTTATTGTATTAAAGTTGTTTACTATTGCTGCAACTTTGTATTTCTATCATGTACATGACGTGGAGCTTTTCTCCCTAGGCATCCGCTGAAAAAGGACCTGCCCTCCAGTCGGAATTTCCAGTAAACAAATGTAAATAAATAGAAAGGTGTCACTGAAGTATGTTATGGCCTGGTCAAGTTGGAGATGGAGTGGTGTCCAGTTACATTTACGGAGCACGTCTAAGAATGCTTCGTTGGAGAAGTTTTTGGTATTCCGTACAACTTTGTAAAATATGGTTCTGGGTGGGTTGAGCTGATGACAGATTAGGTAGGCAAGTCTATGGTCACTTATTTGGAAGTCATCTGGAGAAAGTTGTGGGTGGTACTGTTAACGGACCAGTCCAAGACAGATTCCCTTTTGCTATGCTTATCTACTTAAGTGGGAAATTGGATAGTTTGGAAGAAACCATGTAGATTTATGAAGGTGGAGGAGTTATTGCCAGTGCAAGTGTTCCAGTCTAAGTTAAAGTCGCCTGTGATAATGGCTTCATGGGTATAAGCTGAGGCAGTCCAGGCTGCAAGCTCCTCAATGCCAGTGGAAGTATTGTTGGGAGGTATGCAAGTGGCTATTTATTTTTCTGAAGAAGTTTGCACATGGTGCAAACGAAAAGCACTTCATTAAATTTTCCATTTATAGTTTTGCTTGGTTTATTACTTTGACTACTGCAGTACCCATTTTTTTTTTAACTCGTAGTTATTTGTGCTTTTTTGGTTAGCTATTTTATTTGACTTTACATTTGTTTATCATGCCCTCCCCGTGCCTTCACTGAAGGTTGGGCATCGGGCTGGCAACTCTGCACCATAAAAAATTTACTGCCAATCATTAGTAGACCGGAGTTCCGTTGTGGCGACTCCTAACCAGGAAAAGCCGAATAGACAAAACCACAACCAGGAATGTCCGACTGGGCAGTGCCTATTTACAGTGAGGCCCAGGGAGAAAAGCTCCACACAGAGAAAAATACATGCAATAATAGTTTGTTGACAAAATTCTAGAAACTATATATCATTAACATAAAGACATTTACAAATATTTTTCTTTGGGTCTGTTCTGAGCTGTGTTACTAGAACTTCAAAGGTGTTATCATAAGGGTATTTGACATGTAGGTAGGCTATGCTTAGGTCATCTTTGTGGAAGATTACAACCCCGCCTCCCTTCTTCCTGATCCTGTCTAACTTGTGCGCACAATAACCTTGTGGGAGTTTGTCTGGGTCTCTTACATGGGCTTTTTAGCCATGTTTCTGTTATAAGAATGTCTAATGAGTATTGTGCAATGACTGCATGAAAGTCTGTAACTGTTAACTAGGCTTTTAAGGCTCTTGTTAAGAGTGAGAAGGTCTGAGGTTTTAATTGAGGAAGGGGTGGAATGGTTGGGACAATGGTATCACCACTACAGAGAATCTGTGATAATATATGTGCATGTTTGTGTGACATTTTGGAGAGTATGTGAAGGTGTTTGCTGAAGTGGTTAAGGATATTGGTGACAACTACATGACTGAAGTGGAAGTATGCAACAGGTGTATGGCTGCAGAGTTGGGAAGAGATGGCAAAGTATTAGAGTGAGGAGGACAGTATAACAGTGTAGGGCTATGGACATATGTAGGGAGACACTATGCAGATAGCAGTATGGTACAGAGTGTGGGCAGGAGAAAGAGCATGGTGTGTAGTCTGTTTTTGGAATGTTAGGTTAGCTGTATGGCATAATTAAGAAGATGTAGGGACAGAGGTTGTTGTAGTGTGGTGGGAGTAGAGTGATTAAGAACTATTGCAATTAAGCTGTGTGAGGAAAGGAGTGTTACAAATAGTGTATTGGTTAATGAAGGTGTGACTAGTGGACAGAGGGTGATTGCTAATTGGGAGAAGTTAGGGGGAGTAGTTACTGTTTGTATAAGTCTTAGTGATTCAGGGGTGAGTGGGAAAGGGGGTAGGCAAAATGGAGAACAAGCACAGCAAAAGTGAACAACGCAGGCTGCCCCCCACCCCCCCTTAACTAGATATACCAACTCTGAGATCGCACTACACTGGGGAAAAGGGCAAAGTTGACCCTTGTGGCCAAGTCGTTCTTTACCCTGTAAATATCCCACACACACGTGGAGGTATGCTTGTCCTCAAAACTGAGTATATGTAAGCGTCTGCATCTTGGGACTGCAAACGTGTTTCATGACATCAGATCCAGACATAGTGAGCATTCTAAATAAAGCAGAAAGTCTAAGATGCCATCTCTGCTCAGATTAGCAAAACATTTCATAAAGAAAACGTAATGAAAATCAAACCAAAAGCAAACAAAAAAAATCAAAGTGCAAAAAAAAGAATTAAAACATGAAGAAAATGAAAAGTACAGTTGCGTACACTTACCATAAATTTAGATGTTAAGAGTGTATTCATTGTTGCAGTCATTACATTTGGGTTATCTGGCTGCAGGTAGCCCTCAGCTGGCCTGAATACCAAAGTCTTGGATTCCTGCGTCAGATGCTCTCTCTTCTTCCATGATGTCAGGTGTATAAAACATGCAGCTGATGCCATTACATCAGTTTTTCTTGCCCCAGACGTCAGGTGCCCCATAATGGAAAGCAATTAGAATTATATATATATATATATATATATATATATATATATATATATATATATATATATATATGTTGTTATGTTACACCTCAACAAAAACCAAATATACCAGAAAACTCAAATTCACACAAGAAGGAAAGGTAGAGCCAAGAGAAGTCAGGGGGCTGGAGGGAGGGTAACCAGGACTGCAACAGTGAATACACTCGAACATCTACATTTATGGTAAGTGTACACAACTGTACTATGTTGTTCATGTTTCCCAGTTGCAGTCATTACATTTGGGTAGATTCCCAAAGCTAAGTGAGGAGGAAGTCAGAGAGAATTAGGGACAGCTATTAAGCCCTGCACAACTGCAGTGGCAAAACCAGTTCTAGATGTAGAAAAAATAGGCATGTGGTAATGCTTAGTGAAGGTATGTACAGAGTTCCAGGTAGCAGCTTCTAGGATGTCCCCGGTAGGAACTCCTCTGAGAAAGGCTGCAGAGGTAGATGCAGCCCTGGTGGAATGTGGTCTAATCCCCTGTGGGGTAGGTTTTCCATAGTGCTTAAAAGCAGGAATGAATGCAACGGGCTACCATTTAGAAATTGTTTGCTTTGAAATGGCCTTTCCCTCTGCCCCTGCAGCAAAGCCAACTAGCAGCTGTTCAGATTTTCTGAGAGGCTTAGTCCTGTCCAAATAAAATCTAAGTTGTCTGTGCAAATCCAAAGAATGCAGTATTCTCCTTTGTTTTGTGGATTCGGGAAAAAAGTAGGCAAATGAATGGGATTGATTTAGGGCCACTCTAGACACCACCTTGGGCATAAAGGAAGAATTGGTCCGGAGGGAAACCCTGTCTGCATGGAAGATAATGAAGGGCTCCGCTGCCATGAGGGCCTGTAATTCAGACACTCTTCTTACTGAAGTTATGGTTAGAAGGAAGGCTGTTTCCAAGAAAGGAATTTCAACTCTTCAGTTGCAGCTGGTTCAAATGGAGGGAGTGAGCTTCTCCAATACAAAGTTAAGGTCCCAGGCTGGAGTAGGGGCTCACCTGGGGGGTCTTAAGTTTTTAGCCCCTCTGCGGAATTGCTTTAACAGGGGGTGAGAGAAGAGAGGTGGTTCAGTATTATAATCTGCTGAAATGGCAGAGGCATGAATTTTAATTGACGAGAAGGATAGGCCCTTGTAGAGCATTTCTGTTAAGTACTGAAGAATATGAGGTAAACTGGGCACCGTAGTGTCCACCCCCGAGTCTGGCTCCAGGAACAACATATTTTCCACTTTTCAGCATACAATTTTCTAGTACTAGGTCTCCTTGCTTCCAGAATGACATCTAGCACCTGCTTACTGAGGGATGCTATTATAGAGAGCTCAAGGAATTAGCCAGGCTGCAAGATTCAGGGTTTGAAGCGGAGGGTGCAGAATCTGGCCCGCCTGCTGGGGCAGCAGAGAAGGTGCCTGAGGTAGGTGCCATGGCTCCAGCAGTATCATACTGCGCAAGAGAGGGTACCAGTGCTAGCGAGGCCAGTCTGGTGCAATCAGTATTGTCCTTGGTTTGTCCTGTTGGATCTTTAACAGAACCTTCGAAAGGAGAGGCAGAGGGGGAAAGGTATAAACTGAGAGGCTTTCCCAGGTAAAGGACAGAGCATCCACTTTCCAAGCTTGACTGTGGGGAGTTCTTGTGCAGAATTTGTCCAATTGGCAGTTCTGAGGGGAGGCAAACAGATCCATCTCTGAAGTCCCCCATTTATTCTATTCTTCAACAGGTTGAATACTTTTGGTTCCAGTTTCCATTAGTGTGGGTCCATGAGATTTCTGCTTAGGTCGTCTACCAGTGACTTTAGCTTGCCTGGCAGGAACTGAGCTTGTAGGTGCACTTGGTAGCACAAGGCTGTGTTCCACAGAGCCATAGCTAGTCTGCAGAGAGGGTACAAGTGGGTTCCCCCCGCTTGTTTATGTACCACATAACTGTAGTGTTGTCTGCCCTTACCAATAATTGTCCTGGAAGGATGTGGTCCTTGAAGGCTGCGAGGTAATTCTGTACAGCTAACATTCCTTTTTGGTTGATATGTAGGTGCATCTGACTCTGGTTCCATTTTCCATGAATGCACCACCCTGCCAAGTGAACCCCACATGTATTGTCTGATGCGTCTGTAGTCAGTGTTTGAGTGGCAGGGGGTAGATTGAAAGGGAGACCCTTGTTGAGGTGGCAGGCCCCTGCCCACCAAAGGAGATGTCTTTATACAAGGGATGATGGGAATCATTGATTCCAAGTCCTGAGAACGTTCACACCATAGGCTTTTTAGATACCACTGTAGCTTCCTCATATGCAGTCTTGCATATGGAATTAGCAGAATGCAAGAGGCCATGAACTCCAGGGCTTGCAGGATTTTCCTTGCAGATAACTGGGTCTTTGTGGCCAGTAGGTTGAAGTAGGCTGTCAAATGAACTGGTTTCTCTGAAGTGAGGTAAGCTATCTGGGAAGTGGTTTTCAAGCTTACTCCCAGGAATACAATTTGCTGGCAGGGTACTAGATGAGATTTATTTTCGTTTATGGGTTTACCCCAGCAAGGTTAGAAGTTTCTTTACAAATGCCAGATGGTTTAATAGCATGTCCTAGCTTTCTGCCTGAATCAGACAATCATCCAGGTATGGGTATATTTGAATATTTCTCTGCCTGCAAAATGCAATGGCTGGAGCTAGACACTTTGTGAATACCCTGGGTGCAGTAGATAAGCCAAAGGGAAGTGCAGAGAACTGATAGTGCATGGAACCAGCTCTGAAGCATAGGTATTTCCTGCAAGATTCCCTTATTGGAATGTGCAGGTAAGCCTCCTTTAAGTCTAGGGTTGACAACCAGGCATCTTTACCTAGCATAGGAAGCAGCTGTTGTATTAGCATTTTGAATTTTGGGATTACCAAAAAGGTGTTTAGAATAGAGAGGTCCAGGACAGGACGCCAGGAGCGGTCTTTTCTGGGTACCAGAAAAAAACCTTGTCCACTTTCTTCTGCTGGGACAGGTTGAATAGCCCTGATACTTAGAGAGAACCTGCTGTTGAGCCTCTGCCCACTGGATTTGTGGGTAGGTCTGGCCAACTGTTTGGGGTTGGTAAGGTGTGGAAGTGAATCTGTATCCTTGGGAAACTATCTTTAAAACCCATTTGTCCTGGGTAATGAGTTCCCAGTTTTTTGCGTGCAGGGTGATCTTTCCCTCCTAAGGGAGTAGGCAGTTGAGCAGGGCTTGGCAGGGTTAAGGTCAAGTCATTGTGACATTTTTCCATGGGGGGGGGGTCCTACTACTTCCAGCTTTGGAAGTGGGAGCCCCCACTACTTAGGCCTGTGTGTACCTTGAGACTGTAGCCTAGGTGGTCTGCTGTTCCTGGGTTTGGACCGAGAAGGCCTGGAAGAGATTGGAAAAGGACCAATTCTTAGAAGGCCAATTCCTACTAAATCTGGGAGGCTGTACTTGCAGGAAATATTTAACAGTTTGCATGGATTTAGCTTTTTCCTCCCATCTTTTTAAGAACTTTTTCTGCTTTGTTGCCAAACAGGTGGTCTTGGTTTAAGGGAGCATCCAGTAAATTTAGCTTTAACATGATCTAGCAAGTTTTGCTCCTTAAGCCAAGTATGCCTTCTAAGTACAGACCCAGTAACAGCAGCCCTGCAAGATGATTCTAAAGAGTCAAAACCACACTGCAAAGTACATTTACCAACTTGTTCAGCAGAATGCATTAAATCCTGCAATTCTTTATGTTCAGCACAGTCAGGAATCAACATCATTTTCTGTTCAAGTAGTCCCATAATATGCTGCTGATACTTTTAACATATGAAACTGACAGTTTAAGGCCCTAATGGCCAAAGTAGCAGAAGTGTATACCTTCTTACCCCATCTGTTCAAGGCTCTGGAATCTCTACCAGAGGTGATAGGGTTTTTGGCAGTTGTTGCCTTTAGGTCCTTGGGAAATGGTCTCTGGGCCCACAGTAGGATTCTTGAAGAGGAACTTGACAGAATCAGGTACTCTAATACCGGTCAGGTTTTCTGGGAGCTGGAGATAGTGTCTGGGGCTAGGCTAGATTCCAAGACAGCATCATCTACAATGTCCAGAACAAGAGGGATAAGCTAAAGGCCTGTGTTGAGGGAGGAGTAAGAATTCCCTAAGCCACTTTTTGGAGGCAGAGTAATCCTGGCTTTCCCAGCGGAAATGCTCCCTAACAGTGTGCAGGGTTTCACCAAAAGAAAAATCTTCTGGAGGGGAAGCAGAGGGAATGGAATCCTCTGCATCAGAATCCTCATAGGTAGATAAGGGCAAATCCTGGTAATCAGAAGAAACAAATTTCAGAATCCTGATCAGAAGGAAAATCAGTTCTAGGTCTCCCCTAATTATAGTAATAAAGGTCTTCAGCCATTGTAATAATTAGATTTTTAGGCATATGGGCCTGACCATGCAGTATGGACGTCGGTTTTCTAGGCGTGGGTCGTGTTTTAGGCCTTGAAGAAGACTGCGTCTGTTTGAAATGCAAGTCTGTAGGCCTGAATACACCCTCAGAAGCCAGTACCTGCACAGCGGCTTCCGACCCATCGAAGATAGAGACATCCGCAGGTTCCATAGTCGAAGAAGCACCTTGCAGCATACCAGACTCCAAATGGGTCTCAGTAGAAGCCTGCGAATCTGAAGTAGTGGGTATCAGGGGCTGCAAAAGCGCCTCACTGAGTACCAGCAAACTGAGACTAGCTTAACGGAAAAGTCATCGGCAATTTTGGACCTATGCGGTCTGTGTCTGACTCGCTACGTTTTTTCGGAATACCAATAGTCTGATGGCTTACTGAAGCCATTTCTGGACAGTTAAACAGAGTACCAAAAATAATTTTCTGCAAAAATAAACAGACGAATAGTTTGGGGGTTGAATAAGGCAAAAAACTAACAGCGAGGGACATCGTGGTCTGGGCCTAAGCATGAAATGCTGTACGAAGGAAAATCTTTATGGAGGTATTTGCTTTCCACAGACAAAAGACAATTGTTAACTTTTACTGACATGAGTTAAAGAGCAAGAAAAAAGGTTCCCCAATGGGGTACTTAGCTTTTTTGAAGACTTCGGTTCTGAAACTCGAAAATGAAAATTTCAGGAGTCAGCCGACTGGCACTTGCGAACTGCTTCTGCTACGGCCACCATGCAGCAAGAAAGACTGATGTAATTGCATCGGCTGCATGTTTTATACCCCTAACAACCTGACGTCATGGAAGAAGAGACTGCATCAGAAGCAGGAATCCAAGACTCTGGTATTCGGGCTGGCTGAGGGGTAACTGAAGGCAGCCAACCCAATATGTAATGACTGCAACAGTGAAACACTAAGAACATCTGGAAAGCCCACAATTATAGAAGCAGCTATAAAAACTCCTGCCACCACATGTTGATTCAAGATTTAATGCAGGAATGATTAAAAAGAAAAGGAGAGGTGATCCATAAAACAAATGAAAAGCTAAGAATGGTAGTTCGAAATTGTGGACTATATCTACAGACTTTGTAAACATGTGTATGAAGTAGGCGATATAGACAAATGCAGTTTCTGTAATACAGAACTAGAAATTGTTACATACGACTGATTATCTACTGAAAAGGTATAAAGTGACAAGACTGTTGCATGAATATGCAAGCAGAAAAGAGCAACACTGTATAAAGACACTTATTACTGAAACAAGAGCACTAAAAAGAAAAAATAATTTTCAGACATACATCATATGGCACCATATTAACTGCACAAGGGGACAATTTTAGATACATTCATAATTTGGGGAACAGTTTCTCCTCGGCACCTGCAATGTAATTCATTCCCATGTGATTAGAAACTCAAAACAGGGGAAATTAAAACACTCAAGTCTAAGATGATATTCTATGGAAATAAAACCAGAAGTGGATAAAAACATGATAGCATCCGAAAAACCAAAACAGCAAAAGAATAAAGATAGTTAAAAAAACTGAATTATAGTTGCATTTACAAAGAACCACTGATGTTTACCAAGGTTTGGATGAATGGCTAAGGAAATGTTGACTTAAAGATAGTAACAGCATCTCAAGACAGTGGACAGAGTACAGACTGGCTCACAAAACCTAAAGAAAAAAGTGGGGGATACAGACAAATGTAGGTGTCACAGCACTGCAACACACGAACAGAAAACCACTGGAAAGAACCACTAAATAGGATTACACTTCTGTAATGAACACAAGGGGCCATACAATACCAACATTACAGGGAAGAAAAGCAAACAGAATAAAGTAAAACAGGTAGAGGCAGCAGTGATTACAGAAACAGGATACTGTAATAGCCAGGTGCATCTACCTCATGAAAGGCAAAGTAATACAATACCACGGCAGGCAGGCAGGCAAGCAAAACAACTAGAGCAAGGACGTCCAGAGAGTTTCAGTAGAAACAATAATTTTAAATTACTGCTAGCACAGTTTAAATCTATCAAACAGTAACAGACTTGCAGATTGTTAAGCACTTGACCGCCAACAGCCTTACCTCCCACTCCCAACATAGCTTCAGACCCTGTCATGGGACAGCTAATGCTTACTGAAGGATGCTGAGAACATACACTCACTTGATCCTTGGAAAAGTGGGCAGGCTACTGTTTTTGGATGCAGTCACTTCAGATGTATGAAAATGGCTGGTTATCTGTGGCTTACCAACCACTACATTTCACTTGGTCAAGTGGAAGGATGCCATGTCATCCCACTTGAACTAATAACTCTGTACAAGTCCCACAGGGTTCACCATTAGGGCTCAAGTTGCACAGGATCACCATAAAACTGGTAAAAAAGGAGAGCCCTGATGAAGGACATGGCTGAACACTGTGGGAATACTACAAATCTACATTCAGTAGATGTCTCATCTATCTTCTTACTAATGCCATGCACCCTGCAAGTTCTAACCTACAGAATGTGCAACTCCATGCAAATGTGGCCTGGTACCATGGTACTACCTTCTCTAGTAAAGCCCAAATGTTATGACTCATCCATTCTACTTACAAACGAAAACTCAACTATTACTTTGTCATATAACCTGAATACACACCAAATAAGCTGTGCAAAATTATACGGCCTAACAGCTAAACACCTGACATTTGATAAACACAAACCGAACTAAAAGTTGAATTTAAACATTTTATCAGTGTTACAGCATCGACATTAACTGTGTAGCTACTTCCATATCCCTTACCCAATTCATTGGTTCAAAAACTTGTCTCAACATAGAGATAAAATTGAGCAATGTTACAGCAGGATAGCAAGGTTTGCTACTTGTCACCATGGAAGGACATACCTCTGCATAGCTTTTCATAGACTAAAATGGCTACAACTTAAACCATTGTCTAATTTATTCAGTTAGAATTTCCTTTTAACTCCCTATGTGCCACCAAATCATCAACTAAAACTCTTGGGCAGTTCAAATGTCAACATGATCTTTGCTCTTCAACTGGACAGTTCATAGGCCCGATTCTGTTTCTGTTATCTAGATACGCAGTCACATGCTTCTGGTATCAGTCACTAAAATCTGGAACAGGAACTCCAGTCCTTCGAGACGCATTCCAAACTAGCATGCATTTAAAAACTCACTGACAAAATAAGTACTGCACATATTAGAATTGTTAAGAGAGGAAATGCAATACTTACTGGGATTACCATAATCTAATACTGCAACAAACGGTGAACGGACACACAGACACACCTATACCTTTACTACATACTCATTTACTAAACCACTGGGCAGGCTTTATAATTATTAATTAACTCACTACTTGTCCATTATTGATTTGCCTTTGTTATCCAGGAAAGTCTAACTGGGTAAAAACCCACTTTCAGCAGAGGTCCACAGAGAAAAGCTCCACAGTTAAAATTACATACATTAAATAAAAAAAAAAGTGTACAGTACATTTTGCATGCACAGTATGAATGTTTGTTTGAAAAAAAAAAAAAAAAAAAAAAAAAAAAAAAATAGGCAGTACTTGTACTGAATATAGTAAGAGAAATTTACATGCACTGGATAAGCATCAGTAGAGATTGAAATGCAAAGAGAACCAGTGTGCACACCAATTCAATATATGGAAATGAAGAAATAGAGTTACTTTCTTTAGACACTAACTGCAGATACAGAGAGTAAAACTTTGATTTAACATTAAGAAACCACTCGATGAAACTATTGAAAACGCAGACAGTGGAGTGGAGTAGGCAGAGAGAAAGTGACAATTTGAGAGTTAAATGAGATTTTACACGGTACGAGAGACTAGGTTGGTTAGAGAGCCGTTATAGCTGTTAAGAGGGATCTGGAGAGAACAGCTAAGGCTTTAAGTGCTGTTTTTTAGTCCATCAACACTGTCTGACTAGAAGAAAATATAACGAGAGATTATGCATTATAATATACATCATTTAGTATACATAGCAATGTGTCAGGAATGCACGGCCATTTATGCTGGTAACACTAACAGACACTTTAAAGATACATAAGCATTTTAAACACTTGATAGAGCACATTCTGTGTGAAGAGAGTTTGTTAAATAAAACTTCTCCCAATCCAACTTGCTTCTTGGATGCATTTATGTCTGTCCAGTCAAATAACTGGAAACAGCCTACCTCAAATCGCAACCCAACCTATCCCACATTACCCCCCCTCTCTTTCAGCCCATCACCTGTTCCCACCTCAACTATCAAAAAACTCCTAAAACTCAATACTGGCAGCTGATTAGCCATTTTTTAGGTATGCAGCAGGTATGTAGCGACTCCCTACCATATCCTGTCTCCATCCTAATCAACTGCTCCATACAAGAATCCTACATACCCAAACTCTGGAAAGTATCTCACATCATTCCTCTCCATAAAGGAGGTAACTCCTACAACTTCAACTACTGACCTATTGCCATCCTGTGCCCCCTATCTAAAATTCTTGAGAAATGCATCCACTTGCAGGCAATGACATTTCTTAACACACACACAATCTACCACACAACATGGTTTCAGTCCACATCACAGCACTACCACCGCCCTTCTGTCCTTCGCTAATCATATCAACCTGCATAGAATAATAAATATGCATCAGCCATTTTCCTAGACCTCTCAAAGGCATCTGACAAGGTCTCCCATTCCATCCTACTAGACTTACTAACATCACTATCCTTCACCTCCTCTACTATAGCCTGGTTCAGAAGCTACCTATTTGATAGGCAACACCCTGTCCAGTGGAAAGGAAATTTGTCTCAACTTCCAACCACCATAGGAGTCCCACAGGGCTCTATACTGGGCCCACTACTATTTTCTAAATTCACAAATAACCTCAATAGCTCTACACAGCATGCCACACACATTCAATATGCAGAGGATTCAACCTTTATCTGCTACACCTCATCTCCCACCACCCTACAAACATTAACTCGGGATACCTTCAATTCTGTAGAAAAACGGATCTCTGGTATCCAACTAATTCTAAATCCCCAAAAAAGACAAAATTGCTATTATTTTCCCCCAATAGATCCTTTACCATAACATCTAGAGATGGCACAACCATCTCCCCCATCTAACCACATCAAGCTTCTGGGCATTAAAATTGACAATCTTCACTTTGATGTCTACATCTCTCATACCATAAAACTAGTACACAAAAAGCTAGGCTCCCTATACAGGCACAAGTCCTCTCGCTCACAAAAAGCTAGTCACTCTAGCACAATGCCACCTCCTCTAAACTGTTATTATACGCAGCACCAATCTTCACCCAAATCAGAAAGTGTGACCTAGACAAAACTAGAATCATGCTACAATAAAATATCCAAGTTTGCAATTAACTCTGCCTATATTTGTTTGTAGTTAAAAAAGCATTCTGTAGAGTGTCATTGCTCCTTTATCTGTTTAAAAACTAATTTTGTGGCTTTCTGTAGTGCTTACTGTCTTGTAGGCCAATAGCTTTAGTATTGCCCCCACCCTCCCCCCCTGTTGGTGGCTTTGCAGTTGCCCACCCCTACTGTAAATCTGATCTGGGACACTCCTCCTAGTCTAGTGTCATTAGCTCATTCTACCCAATACAGAAAGAACATTTGATAAGGCCTTCTGTTTCTCCTTTTTCCCCCCTTTCAAAAATTTTTCCCCCGAATCTCCTTGTTTTTGACCGTGCTTCTCAAACATTTTGGAAATAGAGAGTATATTTTAGAGCATTTATTATAACTGTAATTGCCTTAATATTGCTACAACTCAAGTGCTCTAGGTTGCACTGCATCTGAAGTGTGTTTTAGCTGCTTTTCTGTATATATAGACTTCTCTGTATATGTAGACTAGCTACTTATTCTGCTGTGTTACTGCCTCTTAAAAATCGTTCTTCAGTTGTGCACTTGCCTTGCTTCATTTAAAAAGTTTTAAATTGCTAATTTTGTAGGATTCAGTCGTCATAACTGTATTGTCCATCTGCAAGGGTGTCATGAAGTTCACCACTTCTGTCTTAAGAAGCATGAAGTTGGCTTTGGAGAAAATTTTTACTATGGTTTCCTTAATGGGGGGTGGAGGCAGGATGTGGATATCTAGGGTAATTAGCTTATGGTCGGATCGGACCAATGAGGCGTTGACTTCAGGTGTGGAACACCGGTCACTCATATTGGTAATGACTAGATCTAGGATATTGTTGCCCCTGGTGGGGGTGTGGATAAGTTGATCCAGGGCATTGGAGTTTAGGAATTCCAAGAACCATTGGGAAAAGGAGTTGGTACCCGAGTAGTTTTCCCAGTTAATGGTGGGGTAGTTGAATTCGCCCATTATTAGGGTGTTTGGTTGGACACACCTCCGCCTTTGGTGTTCTGGTCCAGGTTACATGGCCGAAAAGTGTGGTATGAGTTATAGCCTGGTAGTGCAGGGGTGCTCTCTGGAGCCTTGAACCAGATCTCAGTCACTGCACAGATATCGATGTTCTCCATTTTAAGGAGTGCCTCGAGTGAGTGCATTTTGAGATGCAGACTTCTAGCATCGAGTAGCATCACCCTCAGTTTTTGCTTGCCTGCTCCTGTTACGGTGATGAATTTGTCATTTGAACCTTGCCTAAAAAAGGCACTATAGGGGCGGCAAGAACCTTAACCAATATCCGGAATCCCAGGGGTGACAGGTGCAGGCCATCTCTGGCAAAGTATCATGGTCTGTCGACCATGTCATCCCAGGCAGACAGATACTGGATCCCTTTAGAATGGCACCAGAAGCTTAGCCAATTGTTGAAGTCAATTATTTTGTCCTTGTACTGCGGCATCATTCTGGGTGATGGCAGAATGCTACTCAGGGCTAGGGTCATACCTGCCTGGGTCACATGATCCAAGAGGTCTTCCCATGTAGTCCAGTGAGGCAAGTCTCAAGTCATTCACTCCAGCATGGAAAATGAGAGTCGTATTTGTACTTGTGGAGTAACTTGATACAACTATAGAATGCCTTGTGGTTGTCTTTGGAATCTTTGGCAGTTTTTTATTTTAGTAACTAGCTTTTGAGGATTTTGAGGGATCTCAGCTTCTTACTGAAGCTGATGGAGTTTTTTTGCATCCTGGGATTTTCCTCTTTTCTGCAACAGTTTCTTCCTTCTGTTGTATAGTTTATAGCAGGGGACCACCAGATTGGCTTCCTTTTTTTGGAGAAGAGCATCTTGGTTCTATTTGGGAATGGCACGATTCATGCACGAGTGGATGTGCTCGTACAGTGCCTTAGTGTAGGATTCTGCAGTCGAACTTCTAGATCCTGTCTGCGTGGGTGTTGTGAAGTTTGTCACTTCTGACTTCAGTAGCATGAAGTTGGCTTTGGAGAAGTTTTTTAAGGAGATTTCCTTACTGGGGGTGGGATGTGGATGTCAAAGGTGGTTTTGCTTATGGTCAGACCTGACCAATGAGGCGGTGACCACTGGTGTGGAGCCTCTATCTCCCATGTTGGTAATGACCAGGTCTATGATATTGCATTCTATAGTTATGTCAAGAATCTAAATGGCAATGCTCAGATCTGCTCTGAGCTAAAACAGAATGGCATTAAATATACTGATCACAGGGATATTGCCAATATCCTGGCAGATCGATTTAGTGCCAACTTCACTCCCCTCTCACCCACTAAAGGACCCATCTCAATACCAAAAGACTGCCAAATTCTTATAATCACGGCCACACAGGTAGAAACCGCACTCTCCAAAGCTAAGAATACAGCATCCATGGGACCAGATGACATCCCAGGCTGTGTAGTACATGAACTACAAAATGAACTGGCATCTCACCTAAGTGTTATGTTTAATCATAGCCTCTCCTCAGGCTGTGTGCCCACTGAGTGGCACACAGCTACAGTTATCCCGCTCCACAAGGGAGAATCTGCCTTGGATCCCGGGAACTACTGTTCCATCAGTCTGACAAGCCTGATCTGCAAGGGCATGGAATACATTACCGTGGAACTTATAAACAAAGACATTGGCAACCTTCAAACGCTGGACCCCACCCAGTTTGGGTTTGTGAAGGGCCGATCTTGTCTCCTGAATCTGAGGTCTCCTGAATCTGATTGACTTCTTTGAACCAGTCTTCAGAGCTGTGGTTCTTTGAACCAGTCTTCAGAGCTGTGGACAAGGGTAAGGTGGTCCACACAGCCTATCTGGACCTCGCCAAGGCCTTCGACACCATCCCCCACTCTGGAATCACAGATAAACTTACTAAGCTGGGCATAAATCCCTACGTCACTCAATGGGTTGCCAACTGGCTTACTGACAGAACCCAGAATGTAAAAGTAGCAGACGCCAAATCCAGCTCCAGACAAGTGGAGTACCTCAGGGTTCAGTCCTGGGACCACTCTTGTTTGGAATCTACTTCTCTGAAATACAGGCCAACACTAAGGGACTCTGGCTAACAAAGTTTGCAGAGGACTGCAAACTGGGAGCCATTACTGAATCCCGAAATGATGTGGATATTCTACAAAAGGGCCTTACAGAAACAGATGCCTGGTGCCAGAGCCATGGGCTCAAGCTTAATGCCAAGAAATGTATATAGTCATCCCCTTTGGAAAAAAACCATGTACCCATGAATTACCACATAGGTGGCAGGACACTAAACATAAAAAGTGTGATGAGAGACTTTAGGGACCACAGGTGGACAGTGGTCTCACTTTCGATAACCACATCGCCACAACAGTCAAGAAATCCTTCTATGTGGCACACCTCATCACTAAGGGCTTTTCATCCAGAAAAAAGGAGGTCATTGTCCCACTGTACTCCTCTCTCATTAGACCCATTGGTATGAACCTCACAAGACATCTGCAACTGTAAAGGCCACAGAAATACCTCACTAAAAGAATCACAGGCCTAAAGCATATGCTGACAGTCTAAAAACAATTCCAGCTATACTCTGTGGCATATTGCCTACTCAGAGGCAATCTCTGCTTAACATACAAGGCCATGTCAAACCCCTCAGAGCCACACGTTTCAGGAATCTAAACCTTGTCATCACAATGAACAAAACATGCTGGAGGGATAGGTCCCTGACCCAGATACTCCCCATACCTCGGGAATAGACTGCCCATGCATGTCAAGCAGAGCACCTCATTGGCCCTCTTCAAAAGGAACCTTGATGATTGGATGGGAGACAGGAAATTCACCCCGGGGATCATGTCAGTTGCCTTGCTAGACAGGGGTCCAGAGAAGTAAATATTGTGGGAAGAAATATCCAGGGAATTGTTATAGCTAGGCTTGCACAGGCCCTAGGTCCAATAGCCTAGTACCAACCTATGAACCTATAGAACCAATCACTGTACTGCACTAAAATAACTAAAATGGCTTGAATTACCACAGCTACTTAACTATCATCAGCTGGGTACAGCCTACAATATTCTCAAATACCCAGAAAAAAAAAACCTCAGTATCCAATCTGCTTACTGTCTACACTGCAAAATGGTTCCTCAGATCTAGTGAAAATCTCTCCTCTCCAGCACCAAGGCCAATAATAACAGGGAAAGCACTCTACTTCCACAACGTTGCCAGAAATTGGTACTCTCTACCGCATTCCGTGTCCACTGCCCCCCTCCATCTCCAAATTCAAAAACTCCCTCAAATCCCATCTCCTTAGTATCTGGTTATGTCCATGTATCACATAACCTCACCCATACTGCTATTAACTCCCCAAATTGCTCTCTGATCACCTGCATGCTTGTTCATTGGAAAGGAACTTCTAACTGTAGAATTTTACTTGATATATTTTCTTCTCTTACCAATGTACAACGGACATTGTCATTTTACTTATTTTCTATACCATCATTTATTTGGAGTGTTTTTAGTTATTTCTTGTTGTATTACTATGTTCACCATATATGATGTAACCCGTTTACTACATCTTATTTGTGTAATATACTTACTGTAATGTTTTGGTACAACTAGATGCCAGAGCTTTTCTCCCTGGGCCTTCGCTGAAAGTGGACCTGGTCCAGTCAGAAATTCCCAGTTAACAAATGTAAAATAAAAAATAAATAAAAATAAATGTCTGTTTTAAGTATGTAGGGATTTCAGAGTTAACTTTTGACACATAGTTGGAGTACAGAGAGTATTCCAGCAGTGTTGAAGGACTTTACTGATTCATAGTAGATATTTGCTGCTAGAGAAAAAGGTCTCTAGTAGGAGAATAGAGTGCTCTATATTTTTCCAGATAAATACCCAACATTACAGCAGGGCGTTGACGGTGGTTTACTGTGAACCTACACTGCTAAATTATTTTAGTTCAACACTGGTGCGTTTTATGAAGGTTGGTTACAAGTTTTGCTATTTTGTTGTAGCAAGAAGCCCATTTAAATTTTAAAGGGGTGTTAATGTTAAAGTATAGGGAGGACAGCGCAACAGTGAAAGAATTACTACTAGTACCGCAGTGACCCTCGGGGAACACAAACAGTGGCAAGTAGGAATTGTCAGAGATGTTACCAGGAGAGGCTGGAAGACCAGACCTAGGGTAGCAAGATCAAAAAGTGAATACCACATCAAATACTTTAGACAGATCAATGGGGGGGGGGGGGCTAAGTTACTCTCATTCCTGTTTTGGTTGAATATGTTGAAGTTAAGAGTTGTCCTCGGTTTGTGTATGCTTCCAAACACACACTGGGCCATGGAGAGGAGGTTATACAAATATACTAGTATACATATACACTGCCATTCAGTTGTTTTAGTACCTTATACCTTAACTGTCAAGTTATTTCTCACAGCCACCTCTATCAGTTAGTGGCCTGCATTACTGCATATATATTGTTAAATAAAGCATGGAAAATACATTAATCTGCATTACTATTAGCACTCATTTCACACAGCTAGCACTGCTTACATATAATTACGGTCAACTTATGATGCAGGTCTCATTTCCCATGCCTTGGAGCTTCCTCCAATGGGACTTGACAAAAAACTGGATTCTCCCAGAAGCCATACAGACATTCCTGGTCAACAATAAGTCCATAAATCACTATTAAATACTGTGAAAAGGCAGTATTCAGACAACAGCAGCCCATGCAACTGCCTTATATTCCAAAGCTAAAGAAAATTTCAGATGCTGGATTTTACAAAGTTAACATGAATTTACACAATGCAGGATCTCAGTGGACAATTACCTTGCCTTCTTACGTGAAATTTAAAGATGAAGGACTGCCAAAATAAACATCTCATTTGAGTTTTCCCTTTAGAAGGGACAGCCTTCTCTACAGGTACATTCCTACTTGTCTCTATTATGCGAGGTACTTCGTAAAACCAGTACTCAGTGACAAGTGTGATGTGCCCACAGTAGGGAAATGTGATCCACGACGCAGACTACAGATGGGGCCACATAACACTGCCACGTGAAGAGGTAAAAAAAAAAAAAAAACTCAAAATTCCTGAGCAGTCAGCTCAATACACAACCTTCCCAGAAACAGTCCCAGACTAAAATGAATGACATGGTGATAATGAAATTCACAATAGTGAAACCAAAGTAAAACATAACACCAGCACTAAGGTCCTGTAATAAAATCCACCTCAGGCAATGTCATTTTAGAGCTCTTTTTTTTTATTAAATTGAGACTTCCTCATAAAAACAAACATACCATCTACATCTTCAGCGATAAATACTACAAACCATGCCATATCATAAATCACAAGCAACAATAAAATACTTACAAATGGGACAGTTTAAAAATTAAGGCCTCATTAACTTAAAAACTTTTGAATTAAATGGAATTAAAATCCAAAGTATAAGTTTAAAGTGGGAAAGGCATTATTGTACCACGAGATGGTAAAGCTTTATATTTCATCCATTTGACAAAGTGAGGGAATAAAACAAATGGAGCAGTTATCAGAATTGAAGTGTTAAATTTCACCAAAGCATTCTGTGTACTTACTGAAATTGTATTCAACATTTTTTTCCTTTTTGTTTTTAATGGCAAATATTACCAACAGGATCACTGGGTACATACTGGTGCTATCATGACCCTAGTGTTTGCATTTTTTAATTTTGATGGAATTGGAACAGCAGTACATTTACCAGAAACCTTTTAAGAAAGATGTTACATTGTAAGAGACTTATGGATGACTTATTTTAATATAGTCTGACAAAACAAAAAAAAAGTCCATGCCTCTGTGACATACTTCTAGCACATGGCAAGTGATCCACAAATGGCATAAAAAAGCTCTAAAGTGTCACAAGATAAAAGGCTGGAGGCCTTTACTCAACCCTCATTAGGCCAATCATTGAATAGAATGCTTCCTTTAACAAGGATCTGTCCAGACATCTACAACAACTAGAACTCAGAGATGTTGTTCTTCTTCTTTTGGCTTTTCCCAGTTAGGGGTCGCCACAGCAGAACTCCGGTCCGCTAATGATTGGCAGTAGATTTTTTTTTTTTTACGGTGCCAGCTCGACACCAAACCTTCAACAAAGGCACGCCCATTCATGCACGTCTTACTAAAAATGGTACAAGGCCTAAACATGCCCTACATGGAATGACTCAAAGCCCTACCACTATACTTGGTATCTTACAGACGGTCAAAAGGTGACCTGTGTCTGGCTGTGACATCCTCTGACCCATTACTGAAGGATTTATTGCACATTAAGTCAAATGGCAAAAAACACTGTCTAGGGATCTAGACCTCTTCTGCAACATGAACAGAGTGGTTTGGAGGGATCGGCATGTCTCAGTGGATACTGCTGCTGCAGTGAAATAGACTCCTCATAGGTTCATAAGTGCATATAAGGCCAACAACCACAAGGTCCTTTTTAAGCCTAGCCATGCATCCCAACTCTCTGACAAGTTCTGATACCCTTAATGAGTGTAACCAAGGGTTTGGGAGATGAAACATTTACATGCAGGGGCCTGGGAGATTAACCATTTACAGATTGCCTGTGTCCATTAGACACATGGGTGCCAAACGAGGAATGACGTCCCTGTTCCCCATCCATTTGTCCAAGCTGCACTTGAACTGCATTAGGGAAGAACTCAGCTTCACATGGATGGGGAGTCTATTCCACAGATGGGGTAGTCTCTGGGATACATACCCATCTTTCCAGCAGGTCCTATTTATATCACAGGCAAGGTTTAAGTCTTTAGAATGGGTAATTCTGGTGCTGTTTGTTTTGTGGATATGCAAGAGGGCCATCAGGGTGAGGTCTGACAATGCCCTGTATGTCCAGCATAGTTCTCCCCTCAAAAGCCTGTAAGAGACAAAAAACAGGGATATGGCCTTGAGGCGGTCTGCATAGGGCTTTTTATCTATGTTCTGTACTCTCGTAGGTGAGGAACCTCTGTGGATGTTCCAGTTGTTGGATATGCCTGGTTAAGTACATACCAAAGGGACACTGTACACAATACGGCTGACGAATGCCAAGTACAGTGAAACAAGGACTTCCTTAGACTTAGATGCCATACCTTTGTCTATAAGGTGTGCAACACAGAATGATTTCTTCACTACTGTAGACATGATCAAAGGCCAGATTACTGTGTATGCCCCCAAGTCCCTGACTACTGGGTTAATTCTAAGGAGTGTGTTGTCAATATGACAGTTAAAGGGCTAGATGACTTCCCAAAGGATACTACTACGCATTTCTTGGCATTTAGTTTTAGTCCATGGCTCTGACACCAGATATCTGTCTGTGTCAGCCCCTCCTGCAGAACATTTATGTCAGTGTGGGATTCAGTGACAGCTCCTAATTTGCAATCATCTGCAAACTTACTCAGCAAGAAACCACAGACTTTGGCCTTGACTTTAGAGAAGTAAATGCCAAAAAAGGAGTAGTCCAAAGACTGATCCCGGAGGGATTCCACTCGTGACTGGCCTCTTTGGAGAGGTGGACCTCTTCAATTCTAACTTCCTGGGTCCTGTGCCTGGAGGTTTACTATATTTCTATTGATCATTTCCATAACTTTACATACAAGCCTAATAAGACTTATGGATATGTAGTTTCCAGGGTCTGCAGATGGCCCACCTTTGTGCAAGAGGGATGAGTGCTGCTGTGTTCGTCATTCATGAAGCCTGTTTGGAGGCTGCAGTTAAATAGTAATGCCAGAGGCCCTGGTAGGTCATGTTTCATGCTATTTAGAAGCCATCCTGAGATACTGTCTGGGCCCACTGATGCAGTGTTCTTGGTCTTAGAGCATTAAGGACCTGCTCCCTAGTGATAGTATGGAGAGTTACATTTGATGGCATTTCCTGAGGGAAGATTGAAGGGGAGAGAGAGAGGAGCAAAACTGAGCAGAGTTTATCAACCAGGTTTGTTATATCTTCTGGCTCAGTATAGGTGGCTCCATTTACAATCAGCTCTGCACACAATTGTATACTGCCTTTGAGGTTGCAGACACACAACCAAAAAAGTTTATACTTGGTCATATTCAAGTGCAACTTAGATAGATAGCTAGGAAACAAAAGTTTCCCCAGGACTTCCCCCTGTACTACTAATGGACAGAGGCAGATCCTAAAATGCTTTATCCCGTACATGGGTCCCCTCACAATTATCTATGGTATTATCCCCATTTATTCTCATTAGGATTAATATACAACTATCAACCGTGAGATGGGCAAAGCAAATTTACAACCAAATGGGACAGGGCATTTTGAGCACAAAAAGGGAATTGGCTAGGTTTAAAATGTCACTCAAGGCCAGCTACACTAGTACTTACATACAAACATATAATAAGCAGAAAGAAAGACTGTCAGGCACCAGTCACAAGAGAAGCCGATCCAAAGTACAGACGGGAGGAGTACTTTTTGCAAAACTTTTTGAAAGAAGAAAACTGTGTTATTAAGCATGCATAGTCTATAATGAAACAGCAAAAAGAAACCACCACAGAAGTATGAGGGGCACTAAGGAAAATGAAGTCAGGGAAAACAGCAGGCTCAGATTATGTCACTGCAGATAGGTGGGAGTGGATGTGCATCAGGGTTTAGCACCAAGTCCACAGCTATTCATACAGATAATGAACTACATTAGCAAACAAGCCTGAGGGGGCAGATCACCAATGCTGCTAAATGCAGATGATGTGGCATTATAAAAGCAGACTGAACATGATCAGCAGCAAATGGGGGGGGGGATAGAATGCAGAACTGAAGGCACATGGGATAAAACAAGAGCACAGATAATGGCAGCAAAAGTGGAAACCAGAAGCTGAGAAATAACAAAAAGAGAACAGTGCAACAGGTTAGCAGCTTCAAGTATTTGGGAGGGGTGGTTGAGAAAGGAAGTCTAAATAAGGAGTTAAAAACTAGACTCAGAGGTGCTATAGCCAACTGTCATAGTGTGCGACAAGAATGCCAAAGAAACTGAAAAATAATATGCACAAAACAGTGGTGCGACCAGTATTACTGTATGGTACAGAAACCTACGAAGTGAAGGCAAAGAATCTGAAGAACTGCAGAGTATCAGATGTCATACCTGAGAGAAGTGATAGGTGACATTGCAGGACTGAAGAAGAAATGAGGACATCAGAGTGGAAGACAAAGCAGCCCCAACTGTATGGAGAGTTGACAGAATTAGATAAAGCACACTGAGGAAAAAATGACTTCCAGCCAAGACACAGATGGATTGCGTGCGAAAAGGCGAGAGACAGTTGGGTGTGACTGTCAAAGAAGGTAGGAGAGTAGACCTGAAGCAAAAAAGACAGGGACAGTTGACTAATACACTGAACCCATCTGAAAGGGGTTTATGAAGATGGTGGTGGTGTGTTACATTTAAATAGCACCACTACTTTACTGGAAATTAATGGTTGCTGGGGAAAATAAAGTATTACTTTTGGATACCATCATTTACATGTAGGAGTGTACTTTACTGTCAGTCAGGCACGTGGCATAAAGACAAAGCACTTACTGCTCACCAGACAACCTGGATTTGACTAGTGTCATGGGCATTACAGGCAGTGGACAGGGTGGAGGGATGGGAGTGAGTGGCTGATGTTGGCTTGTCCACCCTAGAAGAAACAAGCTGCCTAGGATTTCAATAACAAAATTAATAGACAGGCATGGACATGCTCTGCGAACTGCAACTGGTACACTGCTTGGACTGGTGGTTGCTAATGCATGGAGACACACACACCTCTCACGGGCAGCAAGTGCAGAGTGGGAGAGGGTAAAGGTGCACTCCTCACCAACAGTGTCCTCAGCCTCCTCACTACCCCCCAGACACATGTTGGGTTTAGTCCAGGGGAGGCTCAGACAGGTCCAGCAGACCCAATGTGTGTGGAGTAGAGTGGCTGATGGACCATCTGCAGGGAGAAAAAGTAAAAAACTTGTCTGCATGCTGACAGTGCATACCTTGTATGCATTAAAAGGAAAGACATGCATGTGCAAGAGATGAAAATGGAGCAACTGAGAATGCTGTTTAAGCAGCAACACAAACCAGAATTTGTTAAAAAAAAAAAAAACACACATTCAGATTATCTGCCTACTTTTTTGTCAACATAACAATGGAAAAACCCTGCCAAGCTTGACTCTAGTCTAGCGCTGTGAAGAGGCACAAGAGGTGGGAGGCCATTATTGAGGATTTCAATTATTTCAACATTGTTCCCATGGAGAATCCATATTTAAATGCTTTTAAAAGGGACTTTACTATTAAGGGGACTTCTTCACTCCATTAACAAGAATCATATGATTTACTGGAGCACCGAATCCAATTATTAAAATATTATATGTAGGTATTATCACTGTTAAAGGATCCAATACTTACAACACTTCTTTGGAAACAAAACTTAGGCTTTGTTGCACTCCCGAAAGGATAGCCAACACCCTTCACCACCTTTAGGTGAATAAGAAAAAACAGAATGGGTTAATTAAGAGATTGCAAGCTTGTGTATGCTATTAAAACAAGTGCAGTATACTAATGCACTTTTCAAACACACTGTGCAATGTAACATTTTAAACAGTCTTTTGTGTGGGAGAAGAGCATGGGAATGACCGAAAAGGGAACTTGGATTCTTTACTAGAACCTTTTGCAGTGGCAAATAAAATGAATGGCTATGATCAAACCAGGAGTGGCCTTAGGTCAACCGGTGCCCTAGGCAAAAGGGCTCCATGGCGGCCCCCACCACACCATCTGGTGCCCCCATCCTAGTCTACTTACACCAAATAAATACTGGAAAAGCGCCCCTACTAGAGCAGCGCCCTAGGCGGCCACCTAGTTGGCCTATGCCTAAGGCCGGCCATGGATCAAACCAGGATTTAATGGTATTATTAATATTACAAGGCTCATTAAGAGGAAGCCAATACAAACATTAAGGGGACACATTTTTTAGACAACACTAAGGAGGGCCTACTTTTATACACACACTATAAAGGACTAATTTTTCGTATACGTTTATTTTACTGGTACTTCTTGCTTTGCAGAATTTAGCACTATAGGAATAGGTGCTTCATTTGTTTCTGATAAAATCTCAAATATGAGGAAGGTACTAAGGTTACATAGTGTCCGAGGGGCAGGACCTTAAGTGTTCTTGTGGTTATAGTTTACTTTGGCCCTTGCTCACAGTTTTACTTTCAGGTGTTTTGCTTATCAGCCTTAGGGCAGGAGTTTTCCAGATGTCGCCAACACTTTCTAAACCTACTGACTATTTTGTATTCTCTGCTCAACTACAGTGTAATTTTACTGAGACTGTAAACAACCAGCCATGGAGAATCACACACAGGAATTGAGTTAGTTCCATAGGTGAAGTCACCACCTACCTCCCATAATGTAAACAGGCTTAATAACAGATGACCCACTAAAAGTAATGTCACTTTATTCCATGTCTGTAGCTGCAATTTGTGCCCTGCATTTCATTACAGAATTGTCATGTAATGCTTACCCCTTCTCTAGGATGAAATTTCACTCCATATCAAGTAATGCAACATTTTTTTTTCCTTCAAAAGGAAATTAGACAACTGCATGGGTATCCACAAATATACCCTTGGTATGACTGACCTGTTGCTCCTTGATAAAGTAAGATTTAAGAGTGTGAATCAGCAAGGCATAAATGGCCAGTGGGAACAGGCGCTTTGCATATTTTATCATCAGAACTGTAGCAAGGAGGTGAATGGGCATAAGGTGTTTGGGGCATAATAAAAAGTGTAGCTCCTGCACTCTTATTTCTTAAGTGCCAGCAGAGAAATAAGACTTGCACTTCCACCTGAGTGTGTGGTAAAGCTGTAGCAAGAAGTTTGCTACAGTGAAGACTTGGACTGTTCACCTGAGGAGCCATGGGGGTGAAGCACTTGAGCAGTCAGTTATGGCTCTAGCTACAACTCCACTGGGACATTTTTCCAGCAACCAAGTTACATGCCAGTCTGTCAGTACCCACTTGTTTACCAAGTGCAATGATACACCACTTTTTAGCCCATGTTTTTGCACATCAGTTGCTGTCATGTGCAAGTTCTACTTGGCACTTCTACATATCAGAGAGGCACTAACGTGGTTAGCCAGAAATCCCAATTTGTAACTTGGTAGTGGTCAGGGCTCTGTGCAGGGACCCCTACTAATCATACCCACTGAGAATGCACCTGCCACCCCATTAAAAGGGTTCTATACCTCAACCCAACTGCACAAGGGTCACTTGAGAGTTCATTCCGCTGCTTATGTTAGCAATGGTATGGTGTCATAAGCCTTGACCAGGTGATATACGCTGTACAGACAGCATGTCAACTGAGTAACTGTCCACAGCTTGAGATGCACTCAAAAGACATTGACCAGATTAATTACACAGAAATTACCCTTCACAAATTAGAACTACTGGGGGGGGGGTCAAGTTTTTGACATTACACTTGTTAGGTCAGTGATGACATTCCATGGCTCTGCAGTTGAGACCAGTCAGGCTAATGGGTCTACATGTCCAAGGTTCAGTCATGGGTGCACCTTTGTAAAACCACTTCACAACAGCCATTTGCAATACTTCAATACCAAAAGCCTGAGTCAGGAGCAGAACCATTAGGGCATGCTTGTATTGGTTTATCAGGCCCCATGGTAGATTTTTTTTGTTGTCAAAGAATACCTTTAGCAAGTGTTATTTGGTGAAGATGAGAGGAGGGGTTGAGTGTGTAGAGGGGGAAATTTGCCTTCAGTTTGTCAGTATGTTGGATATCTCCGCTGGATCCCATGCTGGATGATATGTTGAGAGCACTGCTGGGCATTATTCCTTACTTCCAAATGTAGAATGATTTGTAATTATCTTTAATTTTTGATGCTACTCTTAAATTTATGGGGTGCCTTCACATTCCCGATGGTGTATTTTTTAGTACTTTTGATATTTAGCCTGATACGATTTTTCATTTTGCTATATTTTTTTCCTTTTCTTATATTTATTTTTTTTAAGCAGCTTTTTTTCTTTTATTGTATTTTTTACTGACACACGTGAACCACCAGACTGATTTCATCCTAGAATTGAAAAAGTTCAGCATGTACTTACATCTACCGTTTGGAGATTTTGAAGGAAAAGGTTACCAGTTCTGATTGCATTTAACTAGAGAAGGGAGCCACCAGGGGAATAGTGGATATTGAGACCTTGTTTAATGAGAACCAGGTCAACAACATGTCCTTTAGTAAATTCCCTGACAATTTGGTTTTTATTTATGAAATTAAATGATAATAAAGTGGAATATGGAATAACTATATGAAAACTGTACATTATGCTCCAAAATTCTTTAGTTTCGAATGATAATGCAACTCTATTAAGTCTGAATTTCTTCCACTGTATTTAGAAACTTATGATTTTCTGGGATAATAGAAAAAGGGGGGGCTCCTGTAGCATGCTATGATCTTACAGTTGGGCCCCGTTTAATGTGATTTGGATTTCAGTTGTGTTATGCTTTCTTATCTTTTTATTTCCAAGCATAATACACTATAATTCTAATACTTTTCCGTGTAGCAGCCAACACATCTTGTACTCCAGAGCATTTTCTGAAAAATAAACTTAAAGGATGAGATAAGCACTAGTATTTTGTGAATAATAAATGCTATTAGAACTGTACAAATTGCAATGTTATTAGTAAGAATTATCTTTCTATAAACACTAGTTACATAACAGAATACACCCAAATCGCAAATTTTATTCTTGCCAAGCTTTCACAAACAGATTTCCTCATCTTGGAAAGTGTATAATCTACACATATATCATAACATTTTTGTTAACCAGACAAGCTTCCACACAAAAAGAAATTCCTCTAGAAGTGCATGTTTATCGAGATGCTTACAGAAAAATGAAAACATATGCAAACTGTAATTAGCAGAATAAACAACACTGCATATTTCTCTAAATGTGCAACTTACAGTGCAAATTTGAAAGGCAGTTTTCTTTGCAGTCATTTATTTAAGTACATATGGAAATTTTTTACTTTCATAATTACCAAACAAACAGCAATATATCTGGTACAGTGTGAAATCAACGGACATTCACAAAGAAATGTTACATCCCTCACCATGGCATATTGTTCCATACCCCTCAATAACATGTAGGGCTCTCTGTTACGAAAATATGAACATATACATGAATAAATTATAAACGGTGATTAATTTTTCTACTGCAATGCATCCTAGATTAACAGTGTCATTTCATGTCACTTAAGCCAGGCACACAAAAGGTCTGGATGCCATAAGGAACTATGGATATGAACTATAAATATACAGGAAAGAACCAACAGGCTTGAATGTGTTAACTCTCTAGAAAATTTCTCCAAGGGCTTCCAAAGAAAATGGATATTTATTACCCAGTCAGACTTTCCTGATAAATAATAAATTCTGGGGATCTGCTTGGAGTAGTGGGGCATTGTAGGCACAAAACACTGGCTTGGAGGATGAGAAGTGCTATCTGTACTTTTAAACCAAGCTTTTGTAATAAAAACAGGCACATCAAATGCAGCAAGGCCTCAAGATCAGCCAATTTATTATTAAGACTCCTAGTAATGACCAGAGCCACCTTGATGCGGTCTGGTGACTGGCATTTTTCTGTTTTATGGCTGCAGAAGGTGACTACAGCCATACAACTAAAAAGATGCTGCTTCTTTGGAGAAAAGCTGTCAAAGAGCATGCTTTCATTGCTATGGTTTTGCCAGTAACAACATATGGCTGTTGTGAGCTGGGAAAAAGATCAATGCTTTTGAACTCAGTGCTGGAGAAAACTTGTGGAATTCTGTGAACGGAGAGATTAAGTCAGACAAATATTTAAGGAAATACTCCAAGACTGTTTCCAGGAAGGTCTAATAAAACAAACTCTTGACATTTTAGCCTCAAATGTGGAGAGCAGGATTCACCAGAGAAAACAATGCTGGTTCATAGGTTTATACTAGGCTATCTCCCCTAAGGCATTTATAAGCCTAGCCCAAAGTTTTGCGGCTTACGCCACCCCTTATGTTAAAAAATACTGTGCACATTAGTTTGTTGTGCCTCTGTCCAGCAGTGACAGAGAGGTGATTCCCGGGGTAAACCTACGATCTCCCATCCACCGGTCAAGATTTCTCTTGAACAGAGCCAGCGAGGTGCTCTGCCTCACATGGACCGGGATTTTATTCCACAGCATAAGGAGTCTTTGGGTGACAAATCTATCCCTCCAGCATGTCCTATTTATATCCGTGCTAAGGTTTAAGTCGCTTGCTCTAGTGGATCTGGTAGATTTGGATTTTTTGAGGTGGAGCATGTCCATTAATTCCGGGTTGGACATGGCCTTGTATGTCAGGCACAGGTCACCTCTGAGCAGGCGGTATGCGACCGAATAGAGCTGGAGCCTCTTCAGTCTGGCAGCATATGACAGATTTTGGAGTCCCTTTATCCTTTTGGTAAAGATTAAAGGCAAAAGAAGAAGGGAATGGCAGAGGCAAAGATGGAAAGATAGCATCACTGAAGTATGAATATGAATTCCCAAACATTTAAAGCAATTGATTTGGTAAACCGGCCACTTCTACCAAAATCCTCGAATAGATCAAGAATTGGAGCTAACTAAATGAATAAAACACCAATACCACAAATAAATAAAATATATCTATAAACCATCTGAAGCCAGGTTGCCACTGCCAAAATTGTATCCCGCTTACATCCAGACATATTCAAACTGATTTACAACTGCCTGGGCTAGATTCTGGCCAGACCACAACAAACCATTACAACAGGTACTTGATGGGAAAAAAAAAATAAAGTTTCTCGTTACTAAATACTGAGACTACCTGAACATAACTAACTAAACAAATGAGCAGAAATACTGTTCAAGTTTCAGCCTGGGCAACAAAATAACTTCCTCACTATACAAAGAATTAAATTGTATAATGGGATAAAGAATTCTATTACATAACGATAATTTATAATGAGCTATCTGATGACAGCCACCATCTACCGATTTCAAAACCTTTTTAAGCAGAAAGCAAATCCTACTACCTGCTATGTCAACAATGAACAGTAATGACTATTAGGTGTATACTTTTAACCTCATTTGTTGCCTTGAACCATCACCAATTAGCTACCACTGTTCACCATGCTCTCAATAAAGAAACATTTCTAGAATCTGCCTGTTCATTAGAGTATGGTGCCATTTACAACAACTGGTTCAGTAAACAAAGGGTTGAAAGTTAATCCTGCACTGTAACCACACAAACAGCATGAGTTATTTAAAGGAAAACTACCTTACAACTAAAAGAAATGCATTTTTGGGTCTATATCATGTTGTCAAGTTCAAACACCATATGTTCGAACAAGTTTGACCATGTAATAAAAAAAAAAAAAAAAAAAAAAAAAAAAAAAAACTTACATGAAGGTTGTAAGCAAGGCAAGCCCCCCTGCACCCCCACACCACCCGCTACTTAAATATACCAACTCCGAGATTGCACTACATTCCAGGAAAGGGAAAGCTTCCCTTACAGCGATCTTCGTTGTAATGTTCAAAGTTTTACAAGCTCAAACAGGGGATTTAGTGTCAGTCACACTCATCTCATATACCCTCTGTAACAAGGACTTATTTTACTTCTTGAATAAGTGTTTGCATCTCTCAAGACTCCTTTTACAGTATATTAAATAATTATGCAGCTGCAACCAAAACAGTTGCTAAATCGCAGGCCTTTGTTCAAAGTATCTTTTTGTAGATCAACATGATTTGACAGCCCCTTCTCCTACACTTTGGTAAAGGTACTGATACTTCACAATAATTACTTGAAAAAAATATTTTCTGACGTTTCGGTAATGTCAGACATCTTTGATACTATATTCAAGTCATCTCAAAATATAACAAGAGTATAAACAACACATTTAAATTTTAAAGCTTAGCATTTCAATACTGTCATGCTGCTTATGTAAATTTGTGAAAACGGGTGACAACTGCCTTTGAACCACTGATTGATCTAATTGCCCTGTTTTGCTATGAAAGGTACAGCTACATTGGAAGCAGTTGTGAATCAGCTTAAGTTATCTTCTTTGCAATAAAGACAATAGAAAACAGTTTCACACCTCTCTGTCTTGTTTACAGCAGCCTGAGCTCGACCACAAACTTTTCTGTCTGTGGTATGTTATGCAGGTGCAGACAAATTCCTCCGCAACTTATGTCTTTCCCGTCCTTTGAAACCAGAGTGAGGAAATAAGTACAAGCAGGTTTCAGGCAACTACACAGTACTAAAATCATACTGTAGGGATTAGAGCAATCTAAGAGTCGAGTTAAACTGTAGGATAAGATAGCGTTTTCCTTTAACAGTTTGCCTTTAGCCTGCAACATCATTTGGAAATGTAAATGTAGTCACGAATTGGCCAAAAAACTTGAGGCAGGATAGTATTTAAAAACTGAGATGGAACTAACCTACTTAAAAGGTGCACTTTGAAGGTCAGATGTAAGTATTGTACAACATACAGAACCTTACGTCAGAGCATTTATAAAACAGAGAAAAACGCATAACAGTAACACAGACTAAACGGTTTACAACACGAAGTAATGCAGACCTCCGGGACGCTGATTTTCTTAAACAAAAGTCATATGCTTTATACAAATATGACAGCAATTCGTCTATGCGATAAAACGTGGGCAGATTGATACGCAAATGTAAACCAAAGAGTGGCCACAAAAATTAAACATGTATCATACACACCCAGAGGTGAGGTGCAGTTAGCTTAGACGTGTCCTCGCACAAGTTACTGCCCCCCCCCCACCCCCCGCCGCCGCGCAAAAAAAAAAAAACCGCTAAGCCCCCAGCTCTAAACACGTCAATCCGCGGTACAACACTAATGACAGGCAATGCACTATGTTTAGATACTGAGTAATGGAGGCGGGGAGGATGCCCTCCCGGCTACACAGGACAGGTCTACACTCGCCCTTCCATGCAGATCCCACTGTTATCCATGAAAACTCACGCGGACGGACAAAGCCCTCCACGCAGGTTCCAACATAGACGGGGCGCATCCGGTCCTCGGACACTAGGTTACTCGGCCCCCGCACCTGTTGTCCCTGGGCGGAACCGAGCATCATCACACCTGCCAAACTACAACCTTTAGCAAAGTATAACAAATAACATGGCAGTGCCGGATTATACTATCAATTCCGTGTCGCCTCGACAGCGACTCGCCCTCCTGTCAACGTAACGGGAAAGGACACACGGAGGTATCCCATCCCTCCCCCCCCCAACACAATGCACTCACATTTCGTTGCTGCGTTTAAGAGGCGATGGGTGCTGTACGGAATCCGGGCCTGCCTGCTAAGGGTGACAAGGATGACTTCTCTCGCGCTCTGCTCCGGTAGATAGATGGAATGGATGTTGATCCCGAAGAACAAAGATGGCTCAGTGACGTCACCGACATCCGGGAACGGCCGAGCAGTAGAGCATCTTTCCCCCACCTCCGCGACAAAATGGATGAGACCCCCGTGAAGGGCAAATTTCGAGCAATTCCCAGTTGGTAGTTGTCCCCTTACGTTTTTATTTATGGCTGTAACTCACAGGAGCACCATGTTTGAGGTGTGCCACAGTGTTACAATGTAACATTATCTATTACTGTCAAACGCGAGAGCCGCATAAAAGGATGACAAGGGGCAAAGTATTATAGTAGTGTTACACAGTATAATAACCTCAACGGTACCTAGTATCTGGGGGTACTTTGTTATCTGAGTTTAAATGGCAAGCTTGTCAATTAGACGTAACCTCGACGTTTTTAATCCTTTAGATATTGTTTCAACAGCTTAAAAAAGTTTTACTCACAAGTGCATCTTCTTTGCACCTAACTATGTGAGGGTAACCTTTTAATATTAACTACCTGCCTGAGTCACATCAGAAGGTGAAGTCAAACAGCTATTCATTTTGGTCTCTTTTAAATGCACAGTCCAAACACAGATTGTCAGTCTTTCACAAAAAGGAGGGGGCACTTCTAAATACTGGGGCTGTTCACTTAGTTAATAGATATACATTTTCTAAAATTGTTGAGACAAGAGTTTTCAGTGACAGACAGATAAACTAAAAGCTGATATACCGCATATATTGTCAAAGACATTCAGTTGCCCCGTCTAAATGTAAAGTGACTTTTCATATCTCGAACTTAGCCATTTGTTATTAATAAAACAGCGCAATAAACGGCAATAAAAACTTTGTAACTGGGTTTTGCATCAATGTGCAGTTACTGAATGTTGCAGTCTTTCTCTGTCATCATACTTGTTCGATCGTCCAAACCCTGCTCCTTCCTTCATAAAGGAAATACTTAGTTCAAACTCTGCTTATTACCTTAGTATCCTTATAAATAGAATGGCGTTTATGATGCAGCTACATCATTACAGGTACATCACTAGATGGGCATAATCAGTTAACCATCACTTAAAAAAAAAACTGTGCTTGTCAAAAGGAATTATATCATTTTTTAAAGATTCAAAAGAAAGAAAAACTGACTAATAGATGATTAACATATGAAAAGAAAAGTACACTATACACAGAGGTGAGATTGGGTGATATTGCACATCAGGAAGTGATTGGAATTGCACTTGAATGAAAATATATTAATTTTAGTATGCAATAAATAAATAGAATTACTGTATGGAAAAAAGGGAAAAGAATGAGAGTAACAAACTATTATAGTTTTGATATATACAGATTTACATCTGCATTAATGAATCTTATTGCAGTTGGATAAAAACTGTTCATTTATTTATTTACTTATTTATATTTGTTGACCGGGAGTGTCCGACTGGATGTAGGTCCATTTTCAGCGGAGGCCCGGGGAGAAAAGCTCCACAGTTAAAATAAACAGACAGTAGTTACATTGGATTACATAGCGATTAACAATTTACATAGCAATTACTTACAACATATTTACAGATGAAGAACATAGTACATCAGTAGACAACTAGAATCTTTATCTGTGAAGTACATAACAGACATTAACAAATGTTACAAAAAAAACTGTTCATGAATCTGGAGGTCCTGCAGTGGATACTCTGTTACCTTCTACCAGATGCAAGTTTAGTGAACCAGCCATATGCTGGATGAGAAGTGTCACTCGGTATTTTGCGGGAGCTCTTTTTACATCTCATTTCAAAGAACTCCTGTAAGGTGGGAAGGCTAGTGCCCACAATCTTTTCTGCTGTTCTTATTATTCTTTGTAGCGTCTTCCTTTTGGCCATTGTGCTGTTACCGAACCATACAGTGCAGCTGCTGGTGGTAATGCCTCGATGGCTCCTGTGTAGAAGGTATTTAGAGCATTCATAGAGAGCTTTGTTTTTCTAAGCCTTCTTAGGAAGTGTAGTTACTGCTGGGTTTTTTTTAATTAGTTGGCCTGTGTTTGTACTCCAAGAAAGATCCTCTGATATATGTACCCACAAGAACTTTGTAGTTTGGACTCTCTCCACTTCTTCATCGTTGATCTTGAGGGGCAGATGCATGGCAGAGCTTTTTCTGGCCAATAATAATTTCTTTTGTTTTAGTGATGTTCAGGTCCAAATTGTTATTGCACCATTCAGTCAGGAAGTTGACCTCATTCCTATACCCACTCTTATCATCACCACTTATGAGATCCACCACTGTGGTGTCATTTGCAAATTTGATGATGTGATTGTTGCTAGCTTTCCCAGAACAGTCACAAGTAAAGATTGTAAACAGTAGGGGACTCAGCACACAATCCTGGGGCACTCCGGTATTGACTGTAATACTCCCTGAAGTGTTGTTACCAGCACAGGTCCTTTGTGGTCTTCCAGTCAGGAAATCGAGCATCCAGTTGCACAGCCCCTTATTTATGCCAAAGTTGATTAGTTTTTCTATAAGTTGCATTGGAATCACTGTATTGAATGCCAGGCTGAAATCTATGAACAACAGCTTGGCATAGTTGTTCCTCTCTTCAAGATGCTCCAATGTGAGGTGAAGTGCCATCGAAATGGCATCAGCAGTTGATCTGTTTGCCAGTAGGCAAACTGCAGCAGGTCAAAGGATTGGGGTAGTACTATAGTCAAATGCCTTTTAACCAGTCTTTTGAAGCATTTCATTACATTTGATGTAAGGGCCATCGGCCTGTAATCCTTTAGGCAGTTGGGGTTGGCTTTTTTGGATAGAGGATTTCTGTTGGTAACTTTGAAGCATGCTGGCACTTTTTCCTGGACAAGTGAGGTACTGAAGATATCCATCAGGACTGTGCTGAGTTGGTCTGCACAACCTTTCAATACTTCCCCAGAATGTTATCAGGGCCAGCAGCCTTCCTGGGCTTCAATTTCCTCAGTTGATTCCTTACCTCCACAGCATTGAAGTTGAGTACTGCTTCCTTTTGGTCATTGAGAAGCTTTACAGCCTCCAGGTTGTTTTTCTCTTCAAACTTGCCAGAAAATGTGTTTAGACTATCCAGAAATTCAGTGCTATCGTCACACTGAGCTGACTTGGTTTTGTAGTCAATTAGCTGTTGCATACCATGCCACAGGCTTCTTGAGTCTTTCACATCCTCGATGCATCCTTGCATCCTCTTGCCATCTTCCTTCTTGGCCTCCTTGATACCCTTTTTTAGATTAGCACTTGCCACACTTAGACCCTTCTTATCCTTTGCACTGAAAGTAGTGTTTCTTGCCCTCAGCAACATGTACACCTTGATGTTTAGCCTTGGTTTTTGGTTGGCTCACTTTAATATTTTTGATGCTCACTAGATCCTCCATGCATTTGGATATGTAAGCCATTTAATCAGTTAGATGCATGGTTTGGAAACAAAGCAAGGGACTTGAGCGTTAATGGATGCAAACTCTCCAACAGCTTCATACCTCTCAGACTGCAGACATTAAAAATATAGACGATGACTTGTGAAAAGTAGGTACATTTGGCCAGAAATCTGGACAGCTAATTAGCATAGCATTTGCATGCCTAATAGCAAAATTCCTCCACCATCCAGTAGGATTATGAGATAACAACAATTAGAAACACAAGTTTTAAAAGATAAAAGTGACAAAATGATGAGCAATATATATTACTAAGAGACAGACAACATGATAGTACCAGAGAGAAGGGGAAACAGCTGTCTGCTAAAAGGAGGGGACTTAAAAGACAATTGTAAAAAAAAATTAGCTTAAACCAGTTCAGAGGAAAATGTAGTATTTTCCAACAAATAGCAGACAGCTGAATGGTATCCCAGTACTGGTACAACAGTAACCAAAAAGCCATATTCATCACTATAACCGGTACAACAGTAACCAGCAAGCTACAGCCATTCATAACTGCAACCAGTAGAGCAGTAACCAGCAAGCTATATTCATTCATAACCATGTGTTGTATATCTCACAACTGCCCCTAATTTTGATTCATGTTAGCTCCATGACTCATAAAATTGTTGCTTTTCTGGTAAATCACTGAAGATTGTAGTCAGTCAATAATGCCAGACTTTGAGAGTTTCATACTTGTTACTGTTTAACAAATTTGTGTTGATGCAAAATCTGTTGATCTGCTAATGCAAGACAAACAGCTACAGCCAGAGAATGCCTCCCACTTCCTCCCCATGTCCTCTGCCCCCTCCCTACAATACCTGAAAAACTAATCTGCAACCAACTGTCACCTTACATCCCAAAATACCACCTCCTAACTCTTAAACAGCATGGATTCTGGGATGGCTGAAGCACAGTGACAGTAGTATGGTCACTTACAGATGAGATCCTTCTCAACATGGATAAAGGGAACCTTTCTGGAGCTCTCTTCCATGACCTCATCAAAGCTTTTGATCTTATTTACCACCACCTCCTCCTCCTTCTTCACTCCCTTCAGTGAATCAGCATTAGAACCAACAATGTTACTCACTTCTGAGATTTCTTAACAGATAGATATTTCAGTCATCCATATCACATCTAACACTTCTTATGGGGGTTGGCATAAAGGTTAAAGTCTTTACCTCCACAAATACAAGGTACAGAGTTTGATTCTCACATTTTGGCTTCTCATCATGGTTAAGGTCTTAACCTACAAGGTATATAGTTTGATTCTGACTTCTATTTGTTGGCAAGGCTTGTGGTAGTCTGCAGACTAATAACCTAGTATTAAACCCATGAACATATGAGTGCCTCAGGCCACATGCTTGCTCCATTGTTGTTTTCAGTCTTTATTAATAAACTCCTGCCTGGTCTCCCCAACTTTCCTTTCAGTCTTTATGCTGTTGGCATGGTTATCCAGTCCAATCCCTCATCTCCAACCATTCAAACACAGCTTCAGTCTGATTTCTACTCCATCAATTATTGGCTAAACAACCATAAGCTACCTTATAAATTCCTCTGAAACAAAATGTATGAAATTTGGAACCTTACAAAAGTTGAAAAAACTCTTAAAAATCTCAACATCGCAGATGTCAGAGGTACCCCAATAGAAATAACCTTCTCCTTTAAATACCTAGGGGTATGGCTGGGCAGCCACTTAACTTCCATAATCATATTTAAAATACCAGGAAAATGATCACCTCCCTTTTATTCTGGTCCTTGAAAATGTCTGCCTTTCTCTCCAGACCAGCGAGAGCTGCAATAGACAAAGGAGTCCTCCTAGCCCAACTCGAATATACTCCCCATCATAGCTACAGCAGTTAAAAAAAATCTGCTCTACAGTCTATTGAAAACAAAATCTGCAGATTCATTTCAACCCCCTGTACCATGGACAGCATGCAGCAACCATTATTGGCTAGATGCCAGATGGCTCTCAGTCATCTATAAAATTGAGCCACCCCTGGGGTCTCCTCTTTTCAAACTACTTCATCTTGGTACCTTCCTGCCTCTTGGTACCAAACCCCATATAAAACCAGCCCCTACAACATCTGCATTTTTTCCTAATTGACTCCCTCACTCCAACCCCCCAAACCAAACTCCACCATACCAATCACTCTTTCTCTGTTCTTGCATCCAAACTCTGGCAATCCCTCTACCCTGACCTAAAAAATCTCATTTCCCCACTTTTAGACTGCAACTCAAAATACATGTCCTTTAAAAATCTGACTGCAAATGATCTTCCACTGGACGCATCACCTAACATTTGTTAATATAACATAACACCTCATCTACATCACTTCTTCTTCCACTCTCTGTTCTCACCTGCTGCTAACCTCCCATACATACTACTAAAATTAATTTGCATTTGTTTTTATCCTCTGTTAATAATAGTTGCTCTTTGTTTCAATTGCCTGTTGGACTCTGTACCTTCTGTGATTACTCCATGTTTGTGAATTTGTCCTTTTTTGTGAATTTCTTCACATGGGCTGTGCCTGCAAATGGTCTATTGTGATCAGTGGTAAACTTAGTAAACAAACTAAATAAAAACTTTTTAAGCAATTTACAGTAATATTTAAAAATTCTCCCTGATTTTAATCCTTTGTCCTCCATTATTTTTAGCTTTGTACAGAATTCTTTTGCATTGAAGTTGAAAGGTATGGCCTGTTGTTATATTTGCATGATTTTACCCATGTCATTTAACTTCCCAGTTTATTACTGAAAACAGATAGTTGTGTCATACAGCCATTAAAATAAACCAAATGTAGTAACATTCTTACTATTATCTAGGCACTAAAAACAAAGGCCATTGTATAAATACCAGCTAAATTATAGCTGCACTAAATATAAAGTTTATTCTCACTAATATTTTCAGAACTAAGTGAGATCAACACACACACACACACACACACACACGTGGGCATACATACACATACAATGACACACACATACGCGCTCACACATGCACACAGAGACACATACATATACAGTGGTGTGTGTGTATGTTTACCTTTGTGACTCAGTTCATGTCTGAAAATAAGAAGTCATTTCTTTATCTGACATCATAACAGCTAATAACAGCTGTGATTATGGCACATATGTCTTTCAGCAACTACATCTGCCTGCATACCTGGTGTTAATGCATTTTACTAACATCTTCATAGCTTGGAGCACAGTACCCATCAAATCTGATAATGTAACAAGAGCATCCTACCCAAAAATGTAGTAACTTCAGTAACAAGAATATAATAACTTCAATACATCAGTTTACCAAATAAATGCTACAGATCCACGGACATGGCATATAAAAATTTGGGTAACCAGAACTATAAGCAGATTTAGTAATCTCAGCTTTTTTTTTCGGTGAAAGCGTTTTCATTAAAGTGTGTTCAGTTATTGTGGATTCGGACTATTGAACTTTCATTCAATAGTCCTAGATCCATTTCAACATACCTCTCAACTGCCCAGATTTAATCTGTTTCTCATACAATTTGTGGTTTTCTGGCAATTCACAGAGAACTGAAGTCACTAAATAATGACTTGTATATGAGTTTCTGACTTCTTTTTTCTTCAGAAAATGCATGCTAACACAAATACTGTCATTGTAGCATATTTCCAAGTTAAAAAGAGTAATATTTAAAATCTGTCCTAATTTTTGGGCCACTGTAGCCCCATTATTTTAGGCTTTGTCCAGATTTCTTACACTAAGAGGTTGAGAGGTATGCATACCTCTCAGCTAACCAAATTTTTGCCTCATATGTTTGGTTAATTCATCATAAAATGTGTGGTTTTCTGGCAATTCACGTAAGATTGAAGTCACTAAATGATTATATCTATAAGTTTCAGACTTCATATACTTCAGAAAATCCATGCTAAAACAAATCTTGTTATTCTAGCAACTTTCTAAGTCTATATAAGAGCACTATTTGAAATCTGTCCCTATTTTTGGGCATTTTGCATACCTCTCAACCTCTTAGAGCAAGAAAGCTGGACAGAGCCTAAAATAATGGGGGAACAATGTCCCAAAAATAAGGACAGATTTTAAATATTGCTCTTACAAACTTAGAAAGTTGCTAGAAGGATTTGTGTTAACATACATTCTCTGAAGGATATTAAGTCTAAAACTCAAATGCATGTCATTATTTAGTGACTTTAACCCTCAATGATTTGTCAGAAAACCACAAATTTTATGAAGAAAAGACCAAAAAAGTAAGGCAAAAATCTGGACAATCTGTGAAATTCTGGATAGTTGAGAGCTATGGGCCTATGTCCCCCATTATTTTAGGCCTTGTCCAGATTTCTTATGCTTAGAGGTTGAGAGGTATGGAGGTATGGTATGTAATACACTAGTGGGAGGAGGCAGTAGTCAATTAACTTGATCAGGGTTGACCCTGTAATTTGGTTACAGGAGATAATATCCTGAATCTACCAAACTGCTGAAGGAATTGTGAGCTTCAATGTTGACAAGAGACTGAATCCTCTATATGAACTATCAGACTACTGACAGAATTGTGAGTTTGAGTTTCAGTGCATTTTCAAGGGATTATGAGTTTCAGTCCATTTTCACATTTTCATGGAATTGTGAGTTTCAAGAGAAGAGAAGTTTACTGTTGCTCACACTGTCTGTTTTTCAATGTGCAACTAGCTGTTTTGTTTAGCAAATGGCAGCCACTATTTGTGCTGTAGAATTTGAAAGCAGTGTTAGTAACATAATTGCTTTTGGTGCAAGAGGCTGTGGATATGACTCCCACACCATGTAGATGGAGTGCTGCTATTGCAGTGCCCTTTCAATTGTTGATTATTTGGTTCATTTTAAGGGGGAATAGGGGTTCTGCACCCCTGAGTGTGTCCTCCTTTGTATGAGATGCCTAGTAACTATGTACTTGTTGGTTTGTCAGTTATTCCCTACTGCAATATTACAAGCTTACCAGCTTTTTTAATGTTACATAAGAATTTAATTCAAGGGCAGCAGGCACTGAATTTGTAGATGAAACACTGAAATGTAAAGTTGCTTGCCAGTAGCAACATCTTCATTAGTTACAGATCTCTTTAATATGGAATTATGTAGATGAAATTTACTAGTGCAGACATTGTGCTTATTGACTGATATTGGTGGGTTGTAATGACAGATGTCTGTGTGGCCTTTTACGGTTGAAATTTTCTGAAATGGATAGTTTTGTCATTATTGGTTCGTATATTTTGTTTCATTACTTACTGGAAGAATGTTCAAAACTACAACTTTAAAACACATTCTAATAAGTGGTGCTGTATTATACAAGGAATATAATTTAATACAATCAGGAAGGTGAATCAAAGAACCCAGATATGTATGCATGTCCCTAAAAATGTGTGCAAATGGCCCAAAAGTAAACTTAATCCTCTACTGGCCAGATACATTTTCTTTGAATGTGGGTTTTAATGCTGTTTCAATTAATGTGAGTTTCAGGGGCAGAGAAGTTTACTGCTGTCTGTTTTCATTATGAGACTGTATTATTTGTATAGCAAATTGGTATTACTGTTTGTGCTACTTTATTTCAATATCTGTACTCATTGTAGAAGTAAATAAGAAAGCAGTATGCACACTGACAGATTTGAACAGTGTTTACGGTAACTGGGGAGAAATAGCTAAGTAGCAGAATACTGGAATAGCTGGGAAGGGGGCTACTGTGGGGGGTAGGGGGTTGCCACAGGAGAGGCTGCTCTGGGGGCCCCAATCTTTTACCCTGACTAGGGACCCATTTGACCTTGATCTGGCTGTGTGTTTGTGAGAGGGCAATTTGATCATCTATTGCTCTGGGATTAACAAGGAGACTTATTCTATAGAAGATCAGGGATGAAACATGGGGCAGTGCTGCTCAGTTGCTCAGTGCTCAACTAAATTACCTGCAGTGCAGAAGTGTGTGGCTAAGTTGACCGCCGAGCAGCAGGGAAGGCTACGATGGTTTCACTGACTGGTGTCTAAGGAAAAAAGTGATTTTTAGTGTTTGCATCTATACAAGGCACCACAAAAACACATTGAGCAGTGCACAGCTACACACAAATGCAAGGATTATGTACAGGCAAATGTAAATAGTTTTAAACTACTCTGCCAGTAGGAAATCACACAATGATCCTTTGGATAATAATCATTGTGTGATTTCCTATTGGTGGACTAGTCCCCAGCTCAGACATGGCTAAATCCACACTGTTCTGCTGCAAGAGTGCAGGGGAGCCCTTCTTGATGTTAGATGTCTGGATTTGAGTTCAAGTGTATGAAAAACAGGCTAGATTCAGCAAATCTGGATCTAATCTAGGCTAACTAAGCAATGTATCAGTGCAAAACAAGTGCAGATATGAAGCCGGCACAAACAGTCAAAAAGGCACAAATTAATGCAGTAAAACACTAAAATACAGTTGAAAAAGTGCTGATCAAACACCAAATGAACTTAATTTCTTGTTCTTAGCTTTGGATGGCTTGGATTCAGGCAGAAACACTATAGACTTCTAGCAAAGGATGCCAAATACAGAGCATCCACCTTAGGTTTGGGAGGGTGGCCTAATGGTTAAGGTGTTTGCCTTATAAACACAAGGTGCAGGGTTTGAGTCTCACAAGGGATAATTGGCTAGGCTTAAAATGGCTCGCAAGGGCAGTTAGCTTAGTACTAATCTATGAACCTATGAACCTATATCTATAAATGACATCACTTCCTACTTATACAATAATGAGAAAATGAAAAATGAATACATATAACATCTTGTAAAAGTATTGCATTACATAACGTCCTATTATTTGCTTTACATAAAACCCATCAGCATAAAATCAACAATTAAATATCTGTGCACATGAAAATCCTACATATAAAAATCTGCTTTTAATTTTAAAATAGAACTTATAGAAATGGGACTGTTAAGACTAATATTTAGAATTGAAGGAACTCCGATGACAAATGAGAACTAATGCCTCTGAGGCCCCGGTCTTAGTGCCATTTCTATAAGTTCTATTTTAAAATTAAAAGCAGATGTATGGAGCCATTGCCTTTCATCTTTGAACTTTTCAAAGTTCAATCATATGGTGTCGACCATATGACATTCGAACTTTGAAACTTTTGGCAATTTAATAGGGACCTATAGGTATATATATAGATATATTTTATGTGTGTGTGTGTGTGTGTGTGTGTGTGTGTGTGTGTGTGTGTGTGTGTGTGTGGCTCTGTATGGAAAACCAATATAAGATGTTATCTGAGATTTTTGGATGATGTTTTTATGGTATGGAAAGGTGGGGAGGATTCTATAAGGACATTCATTGAATATTTGAACACCAGGAATTATTTTTTAAGATTCACCTTTTCTATGGACAAAAAAAGCATATCATATCTGGATACGAAGATTACTATAGAGGGAAATAAATTTAAATCTAATTTATTCAGAAAAGCCACATTTAGTAATGACTATCTAGAGTTTAATAGTTGTCACCCAGTACACCAGAAAAAAAGTATCATCAAGGGACAATGTATACGAGCAGCAAGAATGACATCTAACTATCAAGATATGGTAGAAGAGTTGAACAAGATAGCTATTATGTTTAAGGAAAGGGGATACCCGGAGGGGATGATAGTGGATGTGGTAAACTATGTGACTCGGGAATGAGGAAAAAAATATAAGCCTATACTGGGAAATAAAATGGTTAATAATAACTTTTCAGGCACGGTTACTCAAGAATTTAGAAGAGCTTGTGTCATTCAATATGCCCCACAGGTCGGTAAAATTAGGGATGCAATTGAAAAGAACTGGAATATATTAAAAACTGATGATAATATATACAATATAGTGGGCAGGAAACCCACATTTGTATATAGGAATGGCCTCAATTTAAAATCTAGGTTAAATAAGATGATGGGCACTATAAAAAGTGAGCATGGCACAACCAAATGTGGTAGATGTAATCAGTGTAGATTCATTATAGGGAAAACAAGTATAACTTTGGGTAATATACACAAGACCAACATTACCTTTTGTAAGGGGAATTGTAGAACTAAGAATGTTATATATTTAGCGGAGTGTCAAACATGCCCCAGTTATTATGTAGGAATGACTACCCGATGCTTGAGAAACAGAATTTATGAGCACTGTTACAAGATGAGAAAACATGATGGAAAAAATGCATTATGGAGGCATTGTGAAGCACATAAAGAATGTAAGGTGTTTGAATTTGGTATACTTGAACATATCCAAGTGAATCCTAGGGGAGGGAATATAAAGAAAAAATTAATGGAAAAGGAGACACGTTGGCAAATCAAACTGAATGCATCAGAAAGCCCAGGGCTCAATGACACCATATCTATAAAACCCATGTTGGACAAAAAATAAATAATTGTCCAGGATACATTACTTATTATGGTGCTTATGTTAATATGAAAGACAAATGAGATGTGAAAGTAGTCATTTACCTTGAAGTTTTTAAACAGTTTTTAGCTTTGGTGTAGTTTTTAATAGTTATTCATAAAATTTACTTCATTGCAATCAAATACATAATATTTAAATATGAAAATATTTTACTTTAGGTCAACACTATCATATATATATTTCTGAATTAAGTTATAAGTGGAAAGAATCAGTATGGAGGGAATTCAGCACTGTGCACTTTAAGTATTTGTTTGTAAGGCCAGTCATCAATTGTTTTTTAATTAATTAATGTGATGTTTTCATTGGATAAAGGAGAGTATAAAATATGTAGTTAAGCTTTTTCAAATGGTTCTGAAGAAATCTACGGGTGCAGATGAAAGCGCTTAACCTGTTTTGTGAATCTGTATGGTTTTAACAGTTTTCATTAAAGAAGAAATTCTACATTCAACATTTTTGTGTGCCAGTGCGTGATTATCTCAACTGGGACTGTTTTCAGCTTCTTCGGGGCTGTATGTGTTTTATTTTGTTGGACTGACCAGTTAATTCCGTTTAGTATATATATATATATATATATATATATATATATATATATATATATATATATATACACACACACACACACACATATATATAGCAATAGATATAAATATATACAGGTAAGGGTTTATATTATATATTCAAAGCTTCACATTTCGAACCTCATATGTTCGACAACATATGAGTGAATCTTGAAACCTCAAATATATAATAAAAAAGTAAAACAAAAAACTTACCTTAACACTATGAGCAGGGAGGGGAAGCCCCCTGCACCCTCCACATGGGGGACTGTGCCACCCACACCCCCCTACTTAAATATACCAACTCCGAGACCGCACTTCTGTGTAGAAAAGGGAAATTTTCCCATTCTGCGCATATGGAGCCATTGCCTTTCATCTTTGAACTTTTCAAAGTTCAATCGTATGGTGTCGACCATATGACATTCGAACTTTGAAACTTTTGGCAATTTAATAGGGACCTATAGGTATATATAGATATATATTTATGTGTGTGTGTGTGTGTGTGTGTCTGTACTAATCAGAACAGTAAGGACAGTCTAAGGCAGTAAATTACTCCCCTCATTCCATGTTTGTGTAAGTAACAATCAATAACTAACATTCATGAGCAAGATATTAAATATTACAGTACATATATGATTAACTTAAAAGTAAAAAAAAAGCAAAGGAATGCTATAATAACAAGGTCATAAAAGAAAATGAGTAGAGGTCAGGAAATATAAAAGCTTATGGTTTATTACAAAAATAAATAAATGAGATTTTAAAGCTGTAGGAGGCAATTGTGTAGTAAAATGCTTCTTAAACAAGTGTTTTAAAAAATAACAGTAAGCCCTGAAAGATAGAACCTTTATGGCACGTCAGTTGTTGCTTTTAACATGAATACATTAAAGGTTAGAAGCTTAGACTCTAATAACCCACTTTACCAGTCAACACTGAAAAGTGGCTTTGCATCTGTAAATACTACATAACATTAGTGAAATACCTGTATGGGAAAGTCCCAAATGTTGTTATTCTTAACAAAAGATACTGTAGGAGATCTCCAAATTAGGCTAGAGCTGACTGAAAGGTGTTAGGCTAGGATAGCAGCATGGTGTAGTCACCTTGTTGGAGACAGGCCACTACAATCCTGTGGGAAAAATTAAAGGGTAAGTTAGAAAAAGAAACATAAGTAAAACTTGCAAATTTTGAGTTGTTTAACATGGATCAACTGGTAAAGAATTCATGAGGTTACAGGGTTGCTTAAAAAATTATGAATAAATAGCACTTGTGAAAGAAAGGGTAAATATTGCAAATTAATGAGTCGTGTCATCATATATGTCATGTAAGTCTCTAAACAAAATCAGTTAGGGAAAAACAAAAAAAAAAAGCAAAAACAAACTATAATAAGAGAATGATAATAGAAACCAGATAACTTTCCAGCCACCTCAGGTTATACAACTTCATTAATGATTTGATCCTTAGTGTGACTAAATGTATGAAACATATGACACATCGCATGAAAATGTATACACATCAACATTTTTATTTTATTTAACATTTGTTTACAGGGAAAGTCCGAATTGGAATGAAGCCAATTTTCAGCAGAGGCCCGGGGAGATACACTCCGGATGCATGTCTTTGTAACATGGGAGGAAACTGGAGCACCAGGAGGAAACCCACATGAATGCAGGGAGGACATGCAGACTCCGCACGGAAGGCATCTCAGCCAAGAATCAAACTGAAGAACCTCTTGCTGTGAGGCGACAACGCTACTGCTGCAACACTGTGCCATCCTACCAAACTGCACCTACTACCAAAGCTGACCTGAAGTATATACTGTAGCATCAAAGAAATCCATACATGTGTTTTATGGCTGTGAACCTCTTATTTAAAATACAATGAACAATAACCTAATACAACAGACAAAAAATGAAGGGGAAGGACAAAAGGTGTGCGCTACTAAAGTTCACAAATCACACTGAACTGGAACTCTGAATGTAGCCTGCAATTAAGAAAACATGGCAGACGTACTAGCGTGTTTTTAGTGCCACGAAGGGATCATGACCGACTTACCAAGTACTTTCTTCTGCTCCCCTCATATTGCTCTTGTAGCTCTAGTCATGTCACCATGTATAATATCAAGGCCATAGGCACAGGCTCATGATGTGATGTAACATAAACAAACTGTAATTTAAAGGGGCACTTGGAATTTTGTTAAACATTGTTATTTTAAGATGAAATTCCTGTGTTTTTTTTTTTTTGCAAGTACCAGACATTTGAGAAACAGGAACAGTCTTAGCTGAGACTTTGACTTTGTACTACTACATACATTGTAAACTTGTAAGACTGTACCATTATTCAGAAGTTTTATGAAGTCATAGTCTATGTTTCACCTAATATGTAGGCACCCATCAATCAGTGCTAAGCATGCAAAAAGTGTTTACTTAAAAAGTCACCAAGCATATTATTAATATTCATAGCTAACCCTAGGTGACCTCTTCAGCCTCTCCATATTATTACATGGTTACCTATTAACATACTGAATATGTTAAATTATATGACTATTAAATGTCTGCAGTGTATTATAACTGTTAAATATCATAAATCAAAGAATGTCGGTTCATTTGCATTGTTTTGTAGATAAGTTCTGTCAGATTGTGTCCTCGGGTATGTGCCATACATTGTAAGCAATGCTTTTCACCTTTTGCTTTTGGCCTGGTTAAAAATAGTGTATGAAAATAAACAGGTTCTCAGAAATAGGTCAGTGCTCTGTACATCTCATTTCATTATTACTATAAATAACAGGTTTGATAGGAAAAACACTGCATCAAGTAAGTATTGTACTGTGGCAACTTGTATGGTAAATAGCTCTTGGTTAAGTGTGATAATGTTCTATTCATACCAAATGGAGGTTAGTTTTACATACTATGTTTACTGGGAAATATATTTTTCTTTGTCATTACTGATTCACTAGGGAATTTGCTGTCTTGCGTGGGAATGCCACACTTGGAGCTGTAAGACATGAGGTGGGACACATACCTGTCAACCTCTTAGAGCAAGAAATCTGGACAAAGCCATAAATAAAAGTGGGATAAAGGCCCAAAAATAGGGACAATTTTTAAAAATTGCCCTTACAAACTTAGAAAGTTGACAGAATGACAGCTTTTGTATTGGAAAGAATTTTTTGAAGGATATTAAGTCTGAAACTCAAATGTCTGTCATTATTTTTAACTTCAGTCATTAATGATTTGCCACTAATTTGCCAGAAAAACATAGTTTTATGAAAAACAGACCAAAAATATGAGGCTAAACTCTGAACATTCTGCGAAAATCTGTAGAGTTGAAAGGTATGGACTGGGACATTCCCCCAGACATAACAGTATAACAGAAGAGTGTACACATCATTGTGCGTGACTGCTGTTATAATTTAGACATTATAAGTTGTCAATACGTGATGCTTAATATGCATGTTATATAATTATAATTCATTTTTTTATAATGTTTCACTCTGTAACATAACACTGTGTCAGAAATCATGGGATCTTAAAGGAATGTTTAACAGCAAGATTCATGTCTTCTTCTGTCATGCTGCATACAATTTAAAACTTGCATCATTTCTCTAACCTCTCATTGCATTATCTTTATAGCGTTATAAACTTGTATCCAGATGTGCTACATACACATTAAACCTTAGATAATTTCTCTAATCTCTGATTACATTTTTTTATAGTGTTATAAACCTCTATCCAAATCTGCAGAACTGTTTCACACTCTGTATTCTTTCTAAGGGAACCTTCATTCATTCATTCAGTACTGCAAAACAATTTACTGACATATTAAAAGTTCCTACACATTTCTGAGATTAATGGCATCCTTTCTGTGTTTGCCTGCATTTTTCAGATTAAACATTAAGTAAAAAAGATTTGTATACATCATTAAAATATTTTCTCATTACATTTAGTGGTAAAACTTTGGCTTTGTCTGACAAAGTATTATCTTAATATACTAAGGAAGGTTTCTGTCTACCCAAATTAGTTGCAGTTTAGCTATTTTTTTATTTACACTTTGGTAACTGGGTTAGTCCCACTAGAACAATGGCCCATTTTCATGGAAGACCTGAAGGGTATTCACACTGACAATGGGAAATTTGTCCATGGACACCAGGGAACTTCCTCTCCTTGTCTTGCAAGTGAGCATGTATGGAATCAAACGTGGTTGCTTATGGAATCGGAAGTGCATGCTTTCACGATGACAAATGGTGGAGAGAAAGAGAGAGAGAGAGACAGGATGTCTGTTTCTAAGAATGCTGATTCTGAAGTTTTATTTCAGCAACAATTGATTGTTTTGTATTTAAAGTAAAGCCAAGGAGGCTTCTGGAAAAGTGGCAGAAGATGAAATATTGTTTACAACCATTGAATCAGGAATGTTCCAAGATGGAGTACTATGTGGCTTGTTGGAAGTTACTGAACCAGAGGAAAAAACACTGCTTCCTGGGATGAAATCTTGGAGGAAAATCAGGATGACTGAAGACATACAAAGTAATAATGTGGAACAGGGAAATATAGTGTATAAGGAAACTATGACTTTGAAGAAATCTTTTGCTAGTGTTGTGGCTCAAAAACATAATAATACACATAGTGCTCAGTCGTATCAAATACAAGTATTTAGTAAGAGTTCATTTGAAGAAAAAATATTACAATTTACAGATATGACTTATGGGTTAATGTTAGCTTACCACTTGGAATAAATGTGAAGGATATTACAGCATTCTTTTTTGGGTAAATAATCATTTGGGGACATTATTTTTTGAATCAGAAGAAAGTTTGTGGAAATTAATGAATACATTTTTTGGACTAATTTTGTATTAACTATGCAAATGGATGTAAGAAAATACTCATTCAATTTAGAACTGATGTGACTTAAGAAGAATTGAGAATTTATTTACAGGATAATTGTGACATTGTCTTTGATATTAAAAAGTTAAAGACAGCTGGGGTTTATGGACAAGTGGTTGGGAATGTCAAGATAAATTACAATTATTACAGAACAAATTACAGCATATTTGTAGAATCATAAATTTAGAAGGGATAAGGGTTTTGTGAAATACTGGGTCCAACCAAAACATTGCTTTTTTTTGGAGGAAATAAGAAGTTTTCATTGAACATTGTCCTAAAAAGCATTGTGCACAGTGCGGGGAAGGGGACATTTGGGTAAATAAAAGACCACAGCGTCTTAAACCAGAATGTATAAACAATAAACAATAAACAATAAATAACTCCAAAAAGCGTGTAGAAGGTGTTCTGAAGAAGCCCATATGATATGGGTGAAAGCGCTTAACCTCATTTTAAATATTGTCCTCAGTATTCAATACAAGCGTTTTTTTTTTTTTTTTCATTTTATTGCTACACGCTTTTTGGAGTTATTTATTGTTTATACATTCTGGTTTAAGACGCTGTGGTCTTTAGTAATTTACGAGTGCTATCGTCAATAAAACTGGTTTGATTTTACTCCATTCGTGTTGGTGGACTGTTTGGGCCGTTTTATGTGGAACTATTCAGCAAGTGGCTATATGGTATAACAACGGAATCTGTGACAGTACACTACAGTGGTGTTGGAGCACTTATTGGACCTTCGTGGTATTTATTTTCTCAGTTTCTTCACTGGAGATTATTACTTAAAATTGTAAAAATGGCACGTTATAAACATAATAAAATAGGCCATTTGTGGATGGACTGTTCAGAAAAACAAAATGCTCTGTATAAGAATATTCGTTGTGATAGTGATGGGAATAAAAGCACTGATATTGAAAAAGAAATCATGATAAACAGATTACAGTTTCTAAACAAAAGATGACAGAAAAAGAGAAAAATAATATAGAAGTAAATTTACCACATTTATTTGATTGTGCAACTGATAAAAGTAATAGTAGCAATGAAACCGAAGATAGATAATGGATAGATGCTAAAGGTAAAAAAAATCTATTGCAGAGTTAGAGAAAGCAAAGGAAATATAAAAATAAGTTTTTGAAGGACAAAAACAAAAACGATAATGTATAACTTGAGTCCCTTCTATTACATTAATAGTTAAAAGACTTTTAGAATTGCAATGGCATGAACACAAAGAGGTAGATATCATATGTTTACAAGATGTTTGTCAGGTTTCCAGCAGAGACAGGCAACAATTAAAATTATAATAGGGAAATAATATTGTTTCAAATTTGGGGCATACAGATGTATGGGAATAGCAATATTATTAAAATCATCTTTTTTGACAGTTTTAGACCATATTATTGTCAAAGCAGGCAGAGCATCTGTGGTGGATGTTAATTACAAAGAAAAATATTCTGATTCAATGTGATTTATGCATATACTGGCATAAAAGAGAGAGAATAACTCTTTCAGTCATTAAAGTCATATGTCTTCATAAGCATAGATATTTTGTTAGTAGGTAATTTTAATTGTAATATTAGAAACATTACTGAAAAATATTATCAGATATTAAGAAACTGAACAAAATAATAAAAGTAGGTCAATTAAACTTAGGTACCCAAAGATATCTTACTTATATAAGATCTAATACAAACACAGAAATAGATTTAATTATGTAATTATGTATTCTGATACATTAAAATTAGTAGCAGCAGGGAAGTTTAGAGTTGTTTTTACTGAAGGTATATGAGCTGTTACTGGTAAGAACTACAGAGGTGATTTGTGAAGGTAAAGGGTTGAAAAAGGTTAAACACCATACATTTACAACAACATTCTGAACGTGAGACTAAAATTATATGGAAGGAACATGTTACTGAAATTTGCATATAAAAGTTGGACTGATTGGTGGATTGCATATAAAAATAAAATTAAGAAAGCATATTATCAGATAGAAAAAGAACATTATAACTATGAAGAATTTAAATATAGTTGATTTAATTGATGATATCTTATGTTATAGGTTCATTGGTATGTACTAGGCTAATGACCACAAGGGCTTTTTTAAACCTAGCCATTAATCCCAAATCTCTGACAAGTTCTAGTACCCTTAATACAGTTTTAAATATGAGCAAGGTCTTGGAAGTGTAAACATTTACAAGCAGGGGCCTGGGGGATGAATCATTTTTCCATTAGAAACATAGGTGCCAAACTAGGGATGAATTTCCTGTTCCCTATCCGGTTATCCAAGGAATGGGAAGCCTGTTCCAGAGATGGGATAGTCTCTGGGATACATACTGGTTTCTTCAGCAGGTGCTATTTATATCACAGGCAAGGTTTAAGTCTTTAGAATGGGTAATTTTGATGCTGCTAGTTTTGAAGATATGTAGGAGGTCCATCAGAGTGGGTTCTGACAATGCCTTGTATGCCGGGCATAGATCTCCCCTCAAAGCCTGTAGTTGATAGAATACAGGGATAGGGCCTTGATGCAGCCTGGCTAGGACTTGTACTTTAGATTTAATGAAACTTAAGTTAAAAGGTAGGGAGAATTATATAATACAAATACATCTAGATTATGTAATGTATTACTAAAACAAGAATGGTTAGTGCAAGGTGCCAAAGAAGAAATTTTATATTTTCAGGTAAGACTATTAAAAACTACACATGTGTATGGATAGTTTAAGACTTAAAGATGGGAAAATTATTACTATACAAGTACTCACAGAAAAACAAGTATTATATTTTTAAATGTAGTTTATAAGGAAGATAGAGTGTATGTGCCTAAAACTTGGGTTGTTAAATATTTAACAGATAAAAAAGTTAACTGAAAAGATTATGATTCCTGAAATCAAATAAACGTTGAGTAAGATACATAAACATACAGTTCTACGACCAGATGGAGTAGACTACTTTTGGTTTAAATGTCCAGAGGATGATAATTACCAAATCCTAGCCAATTTATTTAATGAATGGAAATAAACTGGGTTCTTCAATGATATTTGTGATGGTGTCATCAGATTAATCTGGAAAAGGGATAGTAAAGAAGATATGTATAATTAGAGAACAAGAACTCTAATGAATGTGGATTATAAATTACTTATGAAAATCATGCAAATGCAACTAGGAAAACAGTTAAAATGTGTAGAATCCAGGTATATATAGTATTGAGAAAAAGTAAATTAAAGATGTAGATGATTATTACAGAAATGCTTTACACTATGTTAAATAGTGACACAGGCATTTGACTTTGGATGTGATATAGACAAACCTTATGATAATGCAGATAGAAGGCAATTATGGAATATTTTATAAGCATCATCTGATGAAGTCTCAGTGCTACAGAAACAAAAAAAACGGTGATAAAGTTAAAGTGTTCAAGTCCTGTAGTTATTTTTCAATAAAAGTTTTGGTTGCTGTGGATTCCAGAGCCATTTGTTTGCCTTCGGTATCTCTTCAGTGCTGTTTTTTATTGTGAATTTGTTGGCATGATTTGTGTTTTTGGCACTGCATTTTCCTGTGGTTTCTTGTTTTGTTCATAAAGGTATGTATCAGCGTTGCTCAATAAGAAATATATTATTTGCTTTAATGATGAATGCGGTTATAGGAGAAGTGGTACAGAAGATGTCTTTGGTATCATATGTTTTTCAAGATAAAATATGCATACCATTAATTATGTCATATACTGATGGTGTACACATTGTAAGAAATGAAAGTATAATCCATCCAATCACATCAGAATTAGAAATATATTTTAGATGGATAGGTTTACAGATTAATAGGCAACAGATTAAAAGGTGTGGGGAACAATGCACAATGATGAAATATGCCATTTGTTAAGGACGAAAGTAAATATTAAGAATTACTTTTGGAGATTATATCAGTATTAAGCAGCACTTGTAAACATTAGTAACCAACATTCAAAATAGGAATAGATTGCTGATTGTAGTATTAGAAAAGCTTAGTTATTTAGAAGGAATATTTGTGTTCCTTTGTGAAAGGGATACTGCATTAGTATAAATTATATGTTCTATAGGGTCTATATTATATAGTCAAAGTTTCAAAACTTTGAACCTCACGTGAGCGAACTCATATGAGCAAAGTTCGAAACATTGCCCCCCTGCACTCCACACCCCCCTACTTAAATATACCAACTCCGAGAATGCACTTCAGTGTAGAAAGGGAAAATTTCCCATTCTGCACGTGAAAAGCCATTGATTTTCACCTTCGATCTTTCTGACGTTCGATCAAATGATGTCAACCATCTATGATTTGAACATCGGAATGGTTGCTCATCTAATATACACCCGTTGTATACTATGGAGATCTATATTAAATCCAATTAGAAGGGGTATAACTTAAAATAAAGTAGAAAAAGGAAGACAGAATCTAAAGATGGTAGTAGTATATCTGTCATCTTTATGGTTTATACTGGGTATGAAATATGAATGAATGAAAATAATAATACAACTATAGTACAATTAATGCAGTGTAAATTTAGTGGCATGTGGCTCAAAAAAAGTACATATGTAAAGTAGAGAAATAAAAGAATGGGTAAAAATGATTAAAGATTAGAAAATAAATGTAAGTGAATTGAATGTAATAGAAAACTATGGTATGAAAACTTAATCTCCCGGATTCTCAAAAGCTTGCATGGTGTGCATAATTAGTGTTAGATGAAATGTTGCCAATATGGCAGCCGAGAGATTCACGTACGTGCATGTTTGACGTGCATGAGCACTGTAGCACTAGTGCTGCACGTCCTCAGACACCATATGCAAATCACCCCATTTGCAGGTGAAAACCATGCAAATGAGGTAAACTTGCCATCCAGGAAGCAGGAATCAGGGAGTGCAGGACTAGCGTAATATGCAGAAATCTACTCGGTTAGTAACCGAATATGGCACTGCAAACTGCAAAACAGAACTATGACAGCTCCAAATAAAGGCTGCATAGCATTGAGGAAGCATGCCAATGGCCAAGTAGAAGGCCATTGGCATTGCAAACAATGCCAAATGTACAAAATACAACTTTTATGATATGTCCGCCAATCACGTCCGTTGAAGCATAGGGCAGTGGCGCACAAACGGGACCGGTGGGGAAATAAGAAAATAAACCTAAAAACAACAGTCTAACTAAAATCAGTATTTTGCCATGCAAGTCAATGGCAGGCAAAAGACAACCCAGCCAGTGAGTAGTGGTTGCTAAGGGGGGAGGCACAGTGTGACAAATGTAACTATGCATTAGTAGGCAATTCTATACAAATGAGGGGAAGGATAGTGAATCCCGGTTTTCTCCAGCATGTGAGGCAGGTCAGAACAGTGTATGAGTATGGATAGCTGAGTGCAAGACTAGGAGGTAGGTGACATCATGTGTGGGAGTGTCAGGCATACTGTCAGTGGATTGGAGCCCTGTGGCTTGGGGTTACATCCAGCTTAGCACAGCAAAGCCAGGAGTTGTGTCTAAACCTGCCCAGCACATACGACACAGTGTAAGTGGGTGTGCACGCCGTGCAACAGCATCTACAGGAAGATAAAGGAAGTGAACCCAGGAAATAGTAGCGCCCCCAAGATGAATCAGAAGGACAATGGGAAGGGAAAGCAGCAGTAGGAAGTTAATCAAGGGGTACTAGGTTCGCTGCCAGGTGAAACAGATCGGAACCAGACAATTACACAGGCAGCAGACCAGACCAGCCCAGCCCAGAATGCCACTATAAGTTATGCAAACATCTACCCCTCTGGTTTTTCCCACCCCCTACACCACTGTTGTAAACAAGCGGGGAACTTTTAACACTCACAACAGCAACAGTGTTAGAGGCTGCAATAGCTATCATAGAACTTGTGGAAGACACTGAGGGTGGCGAGGATGAAAATGCTGCTGACCAACCCACAGTGAGGAGACAGAGAAGAGTGTACAGACCCAGGGTCACCTACCAAGGGCTACATGAGCTGGAGATAGTGGAGTGCTATAGGATGGACAGGGACCTGCTACAGCAGATTGTTGAGCTGTGCCGGCCACTCCTGACACACAGAACTAACAGAGGGGAACCCATCCCAGTGGAAATTAAGGTAAGTGTAGGCCTAAGAATACTAGCTGCAGGTACCTTCCAAAGGCCAACTGGGGATATGATGGGGATCTCACAGGCATCAGCATCCAGGATGCTCCACCAGTTCCCGGCTTCCATGGCAGCACATGTCGGTGAACACGTATATTTCCCCCTCACCCGTGCGGCATTGGCCAACAGTATGCATCTCTTCCACCAAATAGCAGAATACCCTGAGGTAGTGGGTGCAATAGACTGCACGCACATATGCATCAAAGCACCACCCGGTGAGCAGGGTAAGGTTTACATCAAGCACAAGGGCTTCCCTTCCATCAACTGCCAGGTCATATGCGATGCCCAGGGCATAATAATGAAAGTGTGTGCTGGCTGCCCTGGTAGTTATCACGATTCCCACATCTGGCATCTGATGTAGTTGTACCAGAAATTCGCCAATGGGGACATCCCACATGGTCACCTAGTGCGGGATGCTGGATACGCACTGGAGCCGTGGCTGATGACACTCATCAGAAATGCGCACACACCCGAACAAGAACTCCATAATGAGGCACACGTACAAGCAAGAATCATAACAGAGAATGTGTTTGGGATGCTTAAGTCACAGTTCCAGTGCTTGGACACATCTGGTGGAGCCTTGCAATACTCACCATCTACATGTACCCAAATCATCCTTGTATGTGCCATGCTACACAATATGATCCTGCAGAAACAGCTGCAGCAGGAGCAGCAAGGGGCAGGGCCATATAGCCCCCCATCAATGCCAAGGCCTGCACAGGCACAGAGTGACTTGGAGGAGGAACAACCTGAGCCTGCCCCAGTAGGCAGAAGGAGGGGTGTCCAGTATGCCCTGGCCCTGGCAAAGAGGCAACGCATAGCACATAAACTGACACGGGAGGGACCCAGGGAATAGCACCTCTCTCTGACTCTCACATACAGTAAAAGGGATGCCAAACATTACACTACCTGTGCCTAACCATGTGTAGGCAGTGTACTATGTGCATCCAACATAGGCAGCCCTGCAGCACCACCCACAATACTGGGACACCCACAAGATAACTGACTCACACATGCCAATCTGGATGGGGAGGTTACATACCCAACAACAGTCACAGCCAGCAGGACAGGTGTAGACAAACACAAACAAATGCCATACTATGGCCTCTCAATGAGGGGTATGGCTGACCCCCACCCAGGCCTACACAGACAGACCACAGCAGGCCAGGTAGTGGGATGTCAGTTGTGACAGCTAGGAAGTCTAAAACCAATGTGTATGCAATCAAAAAATAGAAATGGAAGTACACCGGTATGGCGTAGCCAGCATGATGGGTAAGACCACTGACAGAATCAAACTACATGACATACCAGGACATACCAGTACAGTCCTAGCAAATGTGTACAACTGTCAGGTGTGCCCCCCCACCTCACATAGAAATACAGTAATAGTCAGGTGCGCCCACCCCTCACTCCTGTGTAGAAACATAGAAATAGTCAGGTGTACCCCCCACTATGCAGACATGTTGCAACAGTCAATGCCAAATGATCGGTGGATACCCTGCAGACACAGCATGCTACCTGTCGGTGTACAACACAAAGGTCAGCTGTGCAGTACAAACCACCGGACATGCCCCACACATGCATAACAGATGGCCTTATTAGGCATGCTCACACACTTAGAGTAATGAAGGCTCACACACTTAGAGTAATGAAGGTCATACTGGGCATGCTCATACACTTAAACACATGAAGGCCATGTATGCAAACACCAGTGGACCAGACATATCCAGCGGTTGCAATAGTTACTGCAGACACATGTCAGTATGCACCACTCATGCCTTGCACACACAGTGGATAGGAATACAGACATATATGTAAGGACAACACACCATAATACGTCAAAGGTAGATGGATATAGATGTGTGGAAGAGGGTGACCGTGACAAGGAGCCATCCAAGCCGGACCCACTGAGCACACAGCCAAAGGGCCCTAAACACATCAGTTGCAGATGTCACATACTGCAGTTACTAGCAACCAGTACCTGTCAGCACCACAGACTATGTGGTCCACATGCCAGCTGTGCAACATGGTTGTACAAGTACATAGTCAGCTAGTTACCGTAGACATGCACCTGTGACATATGACCCCATGTGTGGCTGCCTGTGGCGTGTCACCCCTACATGAATGGTGTATGGGCCATAAACACACTGGCCACCCCATAGCAGTACCCTGACAGGCCTGCTAAGGTTATCCAATATGTAATACGCCTTTGGGAGAGTTGTAGGCCAGTAATCTCTGTGGCACGTCCCATAACTGCGTACTGCTGTAGTGTGATAGACTAGTTAGGTAGGAGTTCTAACCCCAGCCATGGCAACTGTGTGTGTGAGTGTGTGTCATTGTTCGTGTGTGTGTCAATCTCTCACTGACTGTGTAGAGAACAATGCTTTTAGGTAACTCACACCCCGTACATTTCACATACCCACCTTTGGTAAGGCTGCTGATGTCACCCACCTAGAAATACTCCCCTGTGAGAACTGTAGCCCAGTAATCTCCATAGCACATACTGTAACTGCGTATTTCTGTAGTGTGATAATGTTGTTAGGTAGGAGGTCGAACCCCAGATGTGGCAGCTGTGCATGTATGTGTGCACGTGTCTGTCTGTCACTGAATGTGTAGAGAGCAATGCTTTTTAGGCTACTCACACCCTTTCCAACTCGAATTCCCTCCTTTAGCAAAGCTGCTGATGTCACCCACCTAGAAATACTCATCTGGGAGAGCTGTAGCCCAGTAATCTCCATAGCGCATGCTGTAACTGTGTACTGATGTAGTGTGAATTAACTGCATGTTTGGGTTCCATTCCCACACATGGCAGTTCCAGATGCATTGTGTGTGTCACTGTCTGTGTAGGGAGCAATGCATTTTAGGCTAGTCTCTCACAGTCATTTCAAAGCCCTACTTTGGCAATCCTGCTGATGTCAGTCAGTGTGAAATACACTTATGGGCAAGGACTACCCCAGTAATATCTGTGGCGCTTACTATAACTGCATAGTGCTGTAGTGTCATACACTAGTTAGGTCGGGGTTCTACTCCCAAGCATAACAGGTGAGTGTGAGTGTGTTTGTAACCCCTATCCTGTGTACAGGTGGTTGTGACTGTGTGACACCTGTGGCCAATGTGGAGCGGTTTTGCATTTTCCTATATGGTGGCCATACTATATATCACAATGTCCACTGTATAAGGATAACACATGTGATATGGCTGAGAGGCCGGGGTGCAGAGCCATACCCAGACATGTGACATCAAGGCCAGGTAATCACAGTTACCAACCCCAGTATTACTCAGAGCACCCTCTCACCCCATGTGTCAAACACACACATACCTAGGTAACAGCCAATATGTGAGTAGTACACTGCACATTGGCCACTGATAGTAACTATGGAGTGACAGCAGTGGGCCACAGAGGACATGACACCCAGTCCATCTGTCCAATATGCACATACGTGCAGACAGTGCACCTCCCCCATGTTCTCCAATGGACAACTGCACCATCTGTGGTGCCATCACATGTGATCCACAACGGACATACCATGACTGACAACATGCTCGTATGGACAGATGCCACTGCCACCAAGGAATGCTGATAGCATGTACACCATGTAGGTGCAGGGTAAAGCTGCTGGACATTACCAGCCCCTGCCACAGGTGGGCAGGACTGGTACATCTGATGATAATCTGTGTTCACAACATGAGCCGGACACCCCAGGTACAGTTCCACATGCCACTGTACATGCATGTGGGAGGTGTGCACATCTCAGATGCAGTCCATGTCATGGACGAAGGAACACCGACATGGCAAGTGATGCACAGCAATGTCCACACACAGTAGTCACCCAGATGACCGGATGGGGATACAATACCCGCCTGTGCGTGCAAATGCAGACACTACATCCCTGAGCTACAATGCAGACCATCATCATGTGGCCTGATGCCAAGATACACCCATCGCCTAGGCATGGACAGCCATCTGGCACAGTGGAACACCACACACCTGTGCAGACATGCACACATGCATGTCAGTAGTGGCACCCTGTGTGTTTGTGTGTGTGTTGCATGCTGCAGATATTCACATCCACACTCCCTACAACCTCCATGGGCATATTGCAGCATGCTGTCTGATGTCAGACACCTTCCCATACCCTTCGCCCGTACAGCCCCCATATGACCTGTATGGTGCATGGGATACCTGCACAGTAATGTGATGTGGCAATCCCACAGCCGATGAGTTGTACACATGGCCCTGCCATGTGTGTCAATGTGTGTGTTCCCTTGTGAGAGCGCGACTGTGCTGACGCTGTCACTTGTTCATGCTGACAGGCACGCGTATGTCACCTACCATACAGCTACTGTATCCCTGTTGCAGGTGTCACTCCCCATCACATATATGTTCTGAGTGCTCCACAGCACGTAACCCATGTGGCACATACAATAATTGCAGCAGACTGTGCTAACACTACATAGTCATCAGGGGTTTGATACCCTGTGCTAGGTGTGTGACACAACCATGCCTCAGTTTTACCCTCCCACCCCTCCCTGACACATATTAGCTTCTGACTGCATCCCCCACCCCCTCTCAGGTGGACATGGAGACCTACACCTGCCTTGCTTAGGCAGCAGCATGTGTAATGTAGGTAATGCTCATGATCAGCTGATGGCCTCTGCATGAATCGCAGCCCACCCCTAGCTGATTGCATGTGAAATAGCTGTGGTAACATCCCCATCACCAATTGTATGGAAACACACTCCAATACCCAGGAACATCATGGTGGTGTTTGCCCTTGTCACCTACTGTGAGCAGGAACTAGATCTGGTGTGTGCCAAACAGCATCCCAAATGGATTACGGTGTGCCTCTAACAACATACACTGTGGAAACTGTGCATCAAACAGAAGGTGTATGTGGTCTGACTTGACACCAGCCTGTAGGTGTCGCTATACCACATTTGGAGTAATGTTGCTTTCGCAGTGTTTGTGTGGATATGGCTGATGTACATGTCTCAATACCTGCCATGACAGTTCCATGTTGATGGGGAATCACCATCTGCAGGGTCATCTGAAGCCTGGGCAGTGTTGTGTCCGTGGCTGCATGTGCCACCCGCGGAGCATCTAGCTGTTGACTGCTGAAGGTAGTGTGAGGATTGCAGTCAGTAGATGGAGAAAGCTGTGGTAGTCACAGACGTCATATCCCTCAAAGGACATATGTTGCAACAACCCTGTATCAACAGTAAATGTATGTGGTTATCACAGCAGCATGTCAATATTTCTCCTGTGTATGTTCTCCTAGCCACACCTTTGTACATATGTCGTGCATGAAGTGGTGCATATGTGCTGTACACCATACTTTGTGGCATTATATCTGAGAACAAGCCACGGATATATCTGACTGCTACACATGTTATGCACAGTAGAGGTTACATTACATTACATTACCTGCACATTCTGAGGATATTCGTACAGTACTGAGGTCTGTGTACCTATGGTGATTGTCAACAGAGTTTGTGTAGTAAGTCCAAAAAGTCAAAACTGTTGCACGGAGAAGCAGGACTCTTGAAAAGCAATGTCCATGTATACTCAAAAAGGCTGCCTGTAATGGCACACCATCAACTGTTCTTTAAATTCAAAAGTCAGTTACAAAAAGTCACAATTTGCTATTCAGCACTGTCAGGAACTTCCAATTGCATCAGTTAACTTCACTGAACAATAACTTGTAGACATTCAAATGCACTAATCCAAGTATTCAGCGAAGTTTAAAGAAAAAGAAAAGTTTATTTAACATCCGGCTAGCGCTTTCAACAAGGTCTTCTTCAGGCCGTTATACAATTTTTCAAAAACTTTCACATACATTTATAGAGGATGTGACATAAACAATCTGATGTCATATCCTGTGCAATTTAAAACAGTTAAAATGAAAACATTCACCTAACCATTTAAACACTGTGACATTTAAACACATAGCACTCTTGGTAGGAATAGCAAATATAGCTACTGTTTATAAAAGCATCAAAACTTTTTGCATTCCTAAAACTATTACAAATAAAATATGTTAGAACTTTAAAATTATAAAACATTCTACTAACCATTTAAAGGCTATTGAGTTAAAATACCTGACTTTTAGTTAGGTATGACTTCTTACAAGCAACATTAGCACATGCGTTGACAAATGCCATAAACTACACTATTATTCGCACGATCATCAACAATTACAGTTCTGTGACTGTTCACACTAAAATACCTTGAAAGACTGAATATTCTACTAAACATTCAGGCATCTTGAAGTAGTATACCTAACATTCCGTTAGGTGTAAAAAATTGTAATATTACCAAGTGCTAAATTCTTGTAACTTATAACACATATAAGACCTACGTGTGTGTGTGTGTGGGGTTGTTATGAAATCCCAAACGTGTCCTGCAGTTAACAATAGCAGGTTTGAGAATGCTGTTAAAGGTGAGAACAATCCATTACTTAATTACAATTTTTCTATTGGTAATGATGAGAATGAAAACATACTACATGATTATCAAGGGCTTGATATAATGTTACAAGAGATGGAAAGTGATTTTATGAGGTTAAAACATTTCCAATTACAGAGACAACATTTTGAAGCCTGTATAACACGTAAAATTGTTCCCAGGGGGTTGAGGGTTTTGAAAATGCCCACTACTGGAACAGTATACACAGATTTACTATATTCATGGCAACAGATTAATTTAGAAACTAGCTATAAATATATGGAACTGTTGAATACGTATTTTTTGCCCATTGAAAATGCCCTGAGAGATAAAATTAAAGAACAACAAGTGAGTTTACATACATTGTATCCAAAACAAATTTTAGACACTAGACTAGACAGTATGTTAGATGGTGTGTTCATATTTGAGAAAAAGTTACTACAACAAAAAAGAGATAAAATTAGGAGGGACACTAACGATTTCAAAAGGGGCAATGTCTTCACCTGGCCTAGAGTGGAGACTTCACTCACAGGGCCAAAGGATGGTAGAGAACAGATGCAAGATAAACTGCACAATACCAGTAGTAACAAGAAAGATGTATTAACAGATATATGGAATGAAGGAGACCTGAATGTATCAGATATACATAGTAGCAATAGTATAGCTAAAAGAAAAGAAGGTGAACAAGGTCACATGAAAAACAAAACTATAGTAACATCAGCTTTAATACACCATGATAATAGAAACAATAGTAGTGCATCACCAGTGAGTAATGTACATGATATCTCTGTATTTGAGGAAGCAAATAGACGAATAGATATATGTGAACATATAGAGGAGGGCACTAATAGTACAAGTGGTGATAATATGAATAATAGTTTGACCCTGTGCACCATCACTACTGGGACTCCCAGTAAGAGTAATTGCCCACCCCACCCTTTCCCTATTGCCAGTCAATGGAGACGAGGGGGAGGGGGGAGAGGACATTCCATAAGCAGGGGGAGACAGAGAAAGAGGCCAGCAGAACCAACTCAAACTGGACCTACATTAAAGAAGATCTGGCAAGGGAACAAAAATCCCTAGTGTGGAATATATCCACCAGGAAATTGACTGAAGAAGAGCAGTTTGTCTTAGAAAAGGGACTAACTTTTATTCCATCGACCAGAAGCGACATTACTGATAGTGTTATTGACTTGAAACTATTTATTCGTAATTTGCAAATTAAATTAAATTTTTATAATTCTTTGGAAACACAACATCCATTCAGAAAACCTAGTACCTATGTTCCTAATTACCATCCCCTCATAGAAGCTTATTCCCAACTTGTTGAACAAGACTTACATAAGAATGATTATGCTAATAGAAGTAAGAGATGGGCTGGTAACTTAAAACCAACCCAAAGAAAAGCACTTACAAGCCTAAAGAATGATAGGACAATCATGATAAGGCCTGCTGATAAGGGTGGTCCAGTCGTTGTGATGGACATGGATTTCTACAAACAACGGATGACCTCAATGTTAGATGACAATAGCCTCTACCAAAAGATTAATACTAATACAGTTGATAGGATTATATCTAATGTGTACAACAGTTTAGATGTTATGTTGAAGGAAGGTAAAATTAATGAGGAATTATTTAAATACTTTATAGTTGAACATCCTACTATACCTATCATTCAAGGTATCCCTAAGATACACAAAGATGGTGAATGTCCACCAATGAGACCCATTGTTGCAGGTAAAGGGTGGATTACCGAGCCCATATCTCTATACTTGGAATCTTTGTTAAGGCCTATAGTTAACAAGTATGAGCATATATTAAAGGATACGAAACAGTTTTTAATTAAACTATATGAGGAAATGGTGGAAACCCAAAATAAGCATGACATACATGATAGATTGTTAGTAACATTTGATGTCCAGTCACTCTTTACAGTGATACCAAATCATGATGGACTCAGGAGGCTTAATAGACGGTTAGTGAAGGAAGGTACTTACTCTGAAGGTAGAATTGAGGTGATTTGTAACCTAATGGAAATAGTATTAATGAATAACATCTTCATTTTTAATGGTCAAATTTATATACAAAAGGATGGCGTAGCTATGGGCACTTCTTGTGCCAACAGCTACGCCAACTTAGTTATGGCCGATTGGGAGGATGAATCACTTTTTCAGTTTGATAAATTTAGGAAATATGCCCTCTGTTACACCAGATTTGTTGCTGACCTCTTTCTGATTTGGGGTGGTACAGAGGAGGAATTAAATATTTTGGAAATTAAAATGAACACGGATACGAAATTTCTAAAATTCTCCATGACTAAATCGAGAGAAGTTATACCCTACCTAGATGTGTACATAGAAAAGCTTCCTGATGGTTCACTGAATACAGGGGTGTACAGGAAACAATGCTATAGAAACACCTTACTTCATCGCAGCAGTATCCATCCAGGCCATATATTTAGTAATATTATGAGGAGCCAAGTGATGAGAGCATCTTGGTTGAACTCTAACTATCCAGGATTTCTGGGTGAGTTAGACGACTTACGGACTAAATTTTTGGAGAGGTCATATGCAGAGGATGAAATTGAAGAAAACTTTAGAGGGATAGACAGTCTAAGAGAAGGTAGAACACATCCATACTTTGCTGTGCAACATGCTGACACATTGAGCCCTGGACATTTCCCCGATAATAGTAATCAGTGTGTTCGGATTCCCATACATTTTACTCAGGATGTAAATAGCATTAAGTACATTTATAAGAAACACTGGGATATCCTTTTAACAGATGCAACCATTTCTAAGATGTTAGGTGATACCCCTAAATTTACATATAAAAATAAAATGAACCTTCATAAGATGTTGTGTGGCCCAAATAGGATAGATAGAGCAGGACCTAGTGGTGATAACATTAATACAACAAAGAAATGTCATAAATGTAACCAATGTAGGTATATCAAAGAATCCAATGCATTTACGCACCTACTAAACAAGAATTCACATTTACATCACCAGCTACATGTGATTCTGAACATGTTATATATTTGGCCACCTGCGTATATTGTCCTGCGTTTTACGTAGGAAAAACAGATAGAAAACTTAAAGAGAGAATTAGGGAGCATGTCTATAAAATTAAGATGCTATGTCTATCCAATGCACTGGCCAAACACGTCTCGAATACCTCGAAGGAACATAGCTTTGTGTTTCAAGTAATAGACTTGAACAAACCGGGTAATAGAAGAGGGGATGTGTATAATAAAACAGAGCAGACAAGAGGTGAGATGGATCATTAGATTGAGGGCTGATAGGAGCCCCGGCTTAAATGACAGGATATCAATCAAGCCCATACTCAAAGGTAAACCTATTCGCTGAATCTAGTTTTCCAGTCATATTCCAACACTTAGCTTAATACTTTCTAGCATGACTCTGTCACTGTGCTCGCCTCTTTCCCTAGTCTCTGATCCTATTTGTGTATGGATCATTTACCATCCCTTGCTTTCCTGCCCCTTCCCATCCCCCCCCTTTTTTCGCCCCACTACCTTTATCCTTTCTATTCCACTCCCTTGTCTGGCATGACTGACCTTTCACCAGTTGTTTCATACACCATCATCTGTATCACACCCCCCCCTCATTCATCCCAACCCCCCCCCCCCACACACACACGTAGGTCTTATATGTGTTATAAGTAACAAGAATTTAGCGCTTGGTAATATTACAATTTTTTACACCTAACGGAATGTTAGGTATACTACTTCAAGATGCCTGAATGTTTAGTAGAATATTCAGTCTTTCAAGGTATTTTAGTGTGAACAGTCACAGAACTGTAATTGTTGATGATCGTGCGAATAATAGTGTAGTTTATGGCATTTGTCAACGCATGTGCTAATGTTGCTTGTAAGAAGTCATACCTAACTAAAAGTCAGGTATTTTAACTCAATAGCCTTTAAATGGTTAGTAGAATGTTTTATAATTTTAAAGTTCTAACATATTTTATTTGTAATAGTTTTAGGAATGCAAAAAGTTTTGATGCTTTTATAAACAGTAGCTATATTTGCTATTCCTACCAAGAGTGCTATGTGTTTAAATGTCACAGTGTTTAAATGGTTAGGTGAATGTTTTCATTTTTAACTGTTTTTAAATTGCACAGGATATGACATCAGATTGTTTATGTCACATCCTCTATAAATGTATGTGAAAGTTTTTGAAAAATTGTATAACGGCCTGAAGAAGACCTTGTTGAAAGCGCTAGCCGGATGTTAAATAAACTTTTCTTTTTCTTTAAACTTCGCTGAACGCTTGGATTAGTGCATTTGAATGTCTACAAGTTATTGTTCGGTGAAGTTAACTGATTGGAAGTTCCTGACAGTGCTGAATAGCAAGTTGTGACTTTTTGTAACTGACTTTTGAATTTAAAGAACAGTTGATGGTGTGCCATTACAGACAGCCTTTTTGAGTATACATGGACATTGCTTTTCAAGAGTCCTGCTTCTCCGTGCAACAGTTTTGACTTTTTGGACTTGGTATTATTTATTTTCTTGTGTGCATGGAGCTTGTTGTGAGTGCTATCTTGTCTTTACAGAGTGTGTGTAGTGTTAATATGTACCTTAGCCTGTGTACAGACTGTGGTAGATGACATTGTTCTAGTTCCCCTACTTGCAGATGTTACATGCTGCCCCACTGTATGGTACTATAGTGGGGTACATGTTTGTAGGGCCATAAATATACATGTCCCATACCACAGACACCCACCAGACCAAACTATGTAGCAGACCAGTATATGCAGGGAAGTCTGTGAGTGGCACATATGAGGATGGTGTCGAACACATAGTCCATATACTGTCATACCATGCTAGCTAACCATATGTCACAGTGGTTGTGGATATGCACTGTCACACAGGTGTATCCTACCCTGTGCTGACATGCCTGTTGAGCCTGATGTATATGCAGGTACATGTACATTCCCCCTTGGGAGGTGTAGGCCAGTGTTGAGCCAGTCTGCCTGCAGCCTGCACAGTGCATTGTGACATGCCTAGCAGCTGAGTGTAGCTACCCAGTGGGATGTCATGTGCAGATACTAGCCAGATGTCCTGCTGCCGGGCCTCCCCTAACAGTCATGTATGTCATACAGGGCAGTGGGATGCAGTGAGGATATATGTCAATACCTATTGTGCAGTATGTTGCCATGGCACCCCTGTACCAGCAGTCATACCATAACAGGCCAAGCAGGGGTGTGTGGCTGCATGACCTATGGTGGAGATTATATACCTGTCATCATGTGTTATACCCATCTACATGGCCATCCACATCCATATTGTGAGGTATGGTACACATGTGTAGCTCTAAGGGCATATGTGTATACCTCTGGAATGTACAGACTGTGTCAGACCCCCACATATACTGGCCAATAACTCTGCTGCAGTCCACAGCGGCATTACATGCTAGCAGTAGTACTGTATGCTGATGTCCTTTGAATGTTGTTCAGTAACTAATGGCACACATGTTATGAGCAGATGTGACCTGCCACTCATACCATGTCTGTGAAGACAATCCCAATGACAGTAGCAATAGCCTACTAGTATACCTGCTAAAGATAACTGACATCCCCTGCAACTACGACATTAGGAATATACAGGCTGGGGTGGCCTACACTTCATGAACAGGAACTATGGCGGGAATTTATGTACATTTACATATCCAGATAGCCAGATATATGAATACACATGTGTACTACACCCATTTAACACTGTCATGGCAACCACCCTACATTGATCCCCACATCATGTGTGCGTGGTCCCATTACATCTCCTGTGTGATGGGCATCCGTCCCTTGTGTGGGCAGCAGTGCTACCAACAGCATGTAGCAATACCCTATACCGGAGAAGCAGCACACTCAGGGCAGTCACATATTCATCGGAAGATCAGGAAGTACAGACAGACTGCGAGTGGAGTTGTGTTATGTATTGTACAGTACTGGTGTTACAGGGTGTGGGTGTACATACTAGTTTGTCATGGAATGCAGTCCATCTGCATAGCACACAACTGTGGGCCTACCCTCATGTCAGCCGGAGCTGTGCCTATCACATCTTGTCTGGCCACCACACAGGTCTTGTGTCAGATAATACACTGGCAGTGTGTGTGTTGCGTGTTACCGGTACATGGCTACATCCATGGCTGTCCATACCAGCAATTCCCTGACTAAGGGTATGTTACAGACTACCCTGTAACACCTGCACCTTGCATAGTGTATGGCAATAGTTGTCCACATATGTGCCTATATTCCAGCTTCTGTCCATCACCTACATACCAAGCTGTGCACATATGTCATGTTGTTGGTGGTTGATCCATAGTGGGCTGGTAGTATAACACACTACCATGTCTGCCATCAGTCCACTGCCGTTGTAACCCCCACACATATGGTGGGGCTGGGGCCATATAAGTGTGGGTGCCACCTACACAATACATGTGTGCCCTCATGCACTGCAGAGCCCAGTGTATATAACAGTGGTATATGGCCCTGTATAATTGAGCATCTGAAAAGACCTAGGCTGCTACAAAATGTGGGGTTATCAGGGCTGAGCTGCCTTATGGTATCTGGATGTACAGTACTACATTCTTCACCTATATACACATTACTGTCATGGATCTGGGTACTGCAGGACTACTGCCCCCTGACATACAAACTGTTCTGTGTGTTGGTGTGCATGTGCTGGTGACAGGTATGCCAAGTTATGTAGCAGTTACAACCCATGTGGTCATAAGACGGCCATACCACCTACTGTGTCTGTACAGTGTGTAGATAGAGGCTGCTGAACTACACACCTGGATACATAATGTCGATTGTTAGGTATCCTGTGGCCCAGTGTGTCTTTCCTATTGTTCAATGTGTACGGCTTGGCCTGGACAGCGACAGCTGTGAACCTTTCCAACCTACTGTATGAGTGTAACTGGTCCACTGTAGCATCACTCCGTTGATATAGTTGTCAGTGTCTGAACAGCTATATGGCATGGCATGTAGAACTGTAATAGTACACGATGACAGGTTACCATGTCAGCATACCTGTGGATGTTGTTTCACCTGTGACCTCTCTGTGGGTGTATGTTACAGGCAATGATTGTTATTTGTATGAGTGGCACATACAGAGTCCAGTCGTTCAGGGGTCCACTGTAGGCATAGTGGCTGTTCCATATTGTGTGCACCTACTACTTATGTTTTGTACTGTACATATAACTGTGTGTGTATGTGCAGTCACATGTATATATAAAATCATGTATGTGTATACCTGTATCTGCATATCTGTGTCGGTGTATCTGAAGCCTGGTAATGTAATCCACATAATACATTCCCCATGGGAGCCAGAACGTACCACATGATATGTTACCAATAACAGCCTGACATCATACAGGTGGGATGTAGTACAGGTAACATCATGTGCCCATGTTGCCACTGGCCCTGGTTATGGGTTTGCCAACACTTGGTAGTGTATTGCAGGGCAGATGTGTTTGGCTGGGGGGGGATACCTATTTGTACAAACCATGTAGTGTGTGGTGCCTATCAACCCCATTGACATAACATGTAGCCTGTTACACTCCACTCCCTAACGGCTACATGTGCCTTGCAGTACCAGCACAACAGTGTTGCACCAATGGGTCGGTAGGTGTGGAAATCCCATTGAGGTCTGGCATATGTGTGTATATGTGCATGTGTGCATATCTGTAGAGTACACTGGTCCGAATCCACATACTCCTATTACAATATACATTGCCACACAGTAGTACAGTATTGTTGTCTCCCATAGGTATGGCAACACAATGCAACACCCTACTATGCCTGTGGCATGTGCAACACTTGCATATCCCTGTGGTGTCACTGTTGTGATATGCAATGGGTTGTTTTTGCATCATGGCCACTGTGTTTTAGTGGGTATGTCAGAGTATCTAGATGGGTTCTAGTGTGTACAATAACCAGTGGGGTATGTGGATGCTGTGTACACTGTCTTTACATCATGGTACATCTGGTATATGGTCCACGTACCACTCTCAGGTGGCCAATGTCACCATCACCCATACAGGTAACAGAAAACAGGATACGGCCCAGTTACACATGTGCTGTGTGCAGCCTACCTGTAACACACTGGACACATGGACTAGTTAGTTATCAACTATACAAACAGGTCTCTAAGATGTATGTCTACCCGTTATGTGTTGGTCAATGTGTATATGATGGTATGACACACTATGTATTCACCATATACAAACATTATATCCCCCACTACCAAATTGTATGTGTCAAAAAAAGCAAAGAAAATAAAAACTTCCAAGTTTTATTAGCGCTTTCTGTGGGGTCAGTGCCTCACCTTCTTCAGACACAAACTAAATCAATTAAACTGTTTTATACTCTATTAAGACCAATTATTCAATTATTTATACAAAATTCCTCATAAACTTGTATTTAAAGAGACAGACATAGTAGACCTGTTCGTACCCATTAAAGCCATATGAAATAAACCAATTCTGTATATACCAAGATGTTACATAATCCTATGAAATATCAAAATCCAGTTTAACAAATTACTTATTGTAACATAAAAAATATGTATATATGTATAAATTAAAAAATCAATACTATTAATTTTATAAAGAATTTACGCATCTTTTACATTAAATCACTATAATGCTTTAAAACAAATTTGTGTGGGTGGCTAGGAGGGTGATGACGCATGTTGGTGCAGTGTCAGCTTCTGACAACCCCACCTGTGCCTCATCTGTACCTTCATCATCATCGGTGTCTGTAGGGACACCTACCTCAGTATGCGAGCAGGAGGGACCCTGACCCACCTCGCCACCTGTGGGGGAAACAAATACACATGTTAAGACCTGTACAGCAGTGCATAACAGTACACACACTCACACACACTCACACTGACAGTCACCTTACAACCTCACCTTCCCTAATGTTTGCAGCCAGTCCCACAGTCATTTACATATGTTCCCCTTCCTGCATGGCACTTGCTAATACACACGCATCTCTACAGCCCATTAACATATCATCCCTCCCCATGCCAACATGTGTAGTTACCACACCTTAACTGTTAATCCATCACCTCCCTGACCTGGGTGGAGTAGGTTGTACATGGCCTCACAGCTGTCACCCTGTATTACCCTGTGTATGGGCAGTAATGGTGTACGAGGCCCCTATATGGTTGGGGCTGCTACATTCACTACATATGTCATACACCAGAGCCTCATACTACAGTCTTGCTCAATCCATGCCACATCTGCTGCACAAGTGACCCATCATGTGGACGAAAGTACTACCTGGATACACTCACTGATGTGCTGTGGTGATTCCCCATTGCATTTGTAGTGCTGCATATGTGGCTAGCCAGTTACCTATCTGCTGCTGGCAATATGATGTGTATACCCGGTATGTCCTGCACCTCCCAGTGCATGCTCCATGCTACAGCCCTTGTTATGCTATCAGCTGTCCTGTGTTCACATACCTGACAGGTTGTCTTGGTGTCCCATGTCTCACTCCATGTACAGCACAATCCCAAGGGGAAGTACCACCACGTGGTCAATCCCACTATCGCTTGTGCATACATGGACACACACACACACACACACACACACACACACACACACACACACACATCTGATATGTATTATCCACACACCACTAGATTGCACCTACGAACACAACTGGGTCACACACACATGCCCCACACTCCTACATGTGGAGTTGCACTACATTTGTACACACAGTCCTCCCATTAGCCTTCTGTCAACATGCATTACACATGGAGCTCAACAGCATGCAGTGCAACTATAGTGACATCATTCTAACAGCAGTATACGTGTGTGATGCATGGGCTTTGTTGGTATGTGATGGCTCCTCCCCATGTTAACACTACACCCATGTACAATGTGTTACTGTGGCCTGCTGTTCCGCACCATGCCTAGGACTGTGCACCATACCTTGCAGGTGTAGACACCATTGATGCATCTGTAGTACTGTATCAGTTATGTCAGCTCCACTGCTCACAGCCCCTGTGTGTTGTAGCAACACATGCCTGGGATGTTATGTGAACAGCTATCAGTTGTGGATGCCTGATATCTGTGTTACAGACCACAACATCAGTAGTTCATTTATGACAAGTACATGACTATTACACTGACAACCAGCGGACCTTACCATGGCTGTGAGGGGTGCCCTACACATGTCCCAGACCTCTGCATGGTTGCAAGGTCTACTCATGTGCACACAGTGCTGTGACGAGTGCTGTGGGGTCAGAGTTATGTCTGCAATGTGTACTTAACTTACTTGTGTGCAGCTGCAGCCATGGTGGTGTTGAGTCACACATGTCCCTACTGTAGGCCATGTATCCTGCCATATGTCACATCCCTGTGGACATATTGCACGTTGACAGAATGTTAGTTATCTTGCATGTGTCTGTTGTACCCTTCCGATACCCCAGCATGGTCTCTACTGTGATGCAGTGCATTTCTCAGCAACAAAATGTGAACGTATACAGCATGCAGTATGGGTAGGTGTGTTAGATGTGTGCATGGGGGATAGCCCATAGCTATTACATGCCCAGTTAAGCATCATGCATGAACACGAACCATATTCACTGTCTACTGGCTGATGCTTTGGTTGTAACCTGGAGGGACCTACATAGGAGTGTGAGAAAGCTGATGTCAGTGGCCACAGCTGTGGCATTCATAACAGGTGATTACAGCATTACGTTACATCAACTGTAGAATTACACAATATTACAACTTTTACACAACTGTTTATTACTACTACACAGCAGCAGACAAAGTATATGACATCTCAGTTCTGCATGATGTACCAGTACAGCTGCAGATGCATACACAGGAGTGGTGTACCGATGTGCCCTGGGGCCTTACCTGCACGGTCCTCTGCTGGTGCATCATTGGCACCCACCTCCAAGATGTGCCCTGCCAGGTGTTGGTGTTGTGGGCAGACAGGTGCCACTAGGCTGCTGAGAAGCTCCTCCACACGGGTGAGCGGGTTGCCCCCGCATTGCAATGTGGTCCCCACTTATGGCAGCTGCACGCCGACATACATGGTGAAGGAGGTTGGTGCAATGATGCCAGACCTGCTCATAACTACGGTTATGCAGTCTGACATCATTGACCCTATGAACTATCTCATTTCTCCTGCTGGTCATGGGCTGTCTGGCCAAAAAGAAGTTTGTAGTGCTGTACCAGGTGGTCGATGATGATGGCCATGGCCATTTCTGCGGTGCTGTTCATGGGAAGACAACAATGCGACATGATTCCTGAAAGACATAAAGATGGAAACAGGTATGAGCCACCCATACAGCAGGGTACCATCATTCTTAATACACATATATGTCTCCCCCCACCATATCAGCTACAACAACACATTCACAGACTGCAATTGTTATGTCAGCCTTTTACCTACCATTGGGACATATGTTGTATTGTACCAAGCTTTGTGCTATGTGTATGTGCCACGCATTGTGCTATGTGTTTGTAGCCATACTCCCTGTGGGAACACTTATCTTTGCTTGCCTGTTACAGACTATTGCACCTGCATGCCATTGTCAGTGCCACTATATACATATACATATATATATATATATATATATATATATATATATAAATACATATATATATATATATATATATATATATATATAAATATATATATGTGTGTGTGTGTGTTTGAATATGCATCTATGTACATATATGTTTAGATATATGTTGTACGTTGTTGATATACCTATGTCTATATGACTGTCTGTATCTGTATACATACACGTCACAGTCCGTATCACACAGATATGTAGAGTGCATGCAGACATCCGGTCTGCATTCTGTAACCATCTTTCATTCATAGCTGCACTGTTCTGCCTTGCTGCAACACAGACAGGTGCCACATGTGAACACAGCCTGACATTAGGATGATAACTATGGTGTGAGATTTCTGGCACACCTATTACATACCTATGGCATTTGTGCATGCTACATTACACATTCACATGACTGTCCTGCAAGTGCTGTGCACTGACACACGTGTCTATCATGACGGCAGTACATCCACCAACATCTTTTCTCCACACTAACATAACATACACAGATATTATGGCTGACATCTTTGTCATTCATTGCTGATCTGCACAGTTGGTGGGTATGTCCCACTGCTTACAGGGACAGACAGTATTGTCCAGAGCAGTTGTTCAGCGGGACATCATTACAGGAATAACTACAGATGGCAGATATCAAATAGTCTACAACATACATCCTATTGATCTATACCACATCCTACATTAAATTACATACAGTTATGTTTTACATACCTTTTAGTGTTTGGACGGATGTGACACCTTCCCGGTTGTGGCCTGTAGTACTGTGTTCCCCACTGTGTAAGTTCCGTGGTATACGTATGTTTTCAATATCCCATTTTGTTGGGTTGGTTTCCTCCTGTTTTTTTCTTTTTTTTTCTCTCTCTCTTTCTCATGCGTCTGATCAGGTGATGCACCAATCAATGTGCAACAGTTGCTGATGGCGTGCAGCCTGCTGTGTAGTGATTCTGTCAACCCTCGGCATGGCAACCCAGTACTATAAAATACTTACTCATGTGGGCGTTGTCCCTTCACCTTTCCAGTATGGAGGACATCCTTCCTGTATGTTGGCAGCAGTATTGGAGATGGCAGGTTGCGGTACCTACTACAGCGGGACTTGCAGACACAGGACAACTGTTCTTAGGTTGTTCCAGATGTACAGACAGAGTGAGTGGTGTTGTTATGTGCTTTGCATATTGCTGGTCTCGCAGTGTTTGCGTGTAGATAGTAGTTTAGGATGGAATGCAGTTTGTCTGCATAGCTCTCAACAGTGGGCCTATCCGCATGATGGCCAGTGGATTGTCTGTTTGCTTTGCCTGTGCAACACACAGGGCTTGTCCTAGATATAGCCCCGGCAATTTGTCTGTTGCGTGCTATCAGTACATGGTTCATAGGTTCATACGTTCATAGGTAGGTACTAGGCTACCTGCCCGAAGGCATTTATAAGCCTAGCCAGAATGTGTTGGCTTTAGCTGCCCCCCTTAGATTAGTTCCCAGTGCCTCTGTCCAGCAGAGCCACTGAAGTGATCCCCGGGGTAAACTTTCTGTTTCTCATCCACTCGTCAAGGTTTCTTTTGGAATGTGTTAGCAAGGAGCTCTGCCTAATGTAGATTGGAATCTTGTTTCAAAGCATGGGTAGTCTCTGGGACAATAATCTATCCCTCCAACATGTCCTATTTATTGTTGTGATGAGGTTTAGCTCCCTAGAGCATGTGGGTCGAGGGGATAAGGTTTTCTTTAGGTGGAGCATGTCCTTGTATGTCAGGCAGAGATCACCTCTGAGTAGGTGGTACGCTACCGAGTACAGCTGGAGTTTCTTCAGTTGAGCTGCATAAGGCATCTGTTTGAGGACAGTGATCCTCTTAGTGAAGTACTTCTGTGGTCTTTCCAGCTGTTGCAGGTGTCTTGTAAGGTACATCCCAAATAGGGTGTTGTACTCTATGATGGATCTGATGAGTGATGAGTAGAGGGGCACAATGGCCTCTTTTGATCTGGATGCAAACCCTTTTGTGATTAGGTGGGCCATATAGAAGGATTTTCTAATCACTTTGGCAATGTGATTATCAAAGGAGAGATTACTATCTACTTGGGTCCCCAGATCCCTTATTATGTTTTCTGTATTTAGGGGACTACCACCTATGTGGTAGTTTGTGGGTATTTTGTTTTTTCCAAAGGGGATGACTATGGCATTTAGCTTGAGGCCATGATTTTGACGCCAGGTATCTGTCTCAGTGAGATCCTTTTGGAGGATATCTGTGTCAGCTGGAGAGTCAATTATAGCCCCTAGTTTGCAGTTGTCTGCAAACTTGGTCAGCCAAAGTCCTCGTGTGCTTGCCTGTACCTCTGAGAAGTATATGCCAAACAGGAGGGGTCCTAGGACTGAGCCCTGGGGAAGGCACTTGTAACTTGTTTAGAGTCAGACCTAGCTCCCACAACTCTCACCATATGGGTTCTGTCCATGAGCCAATTGGCAACCCATCTTATGACATACGGGTTTATGTTCAGGCTGGTGAGCTTGTCTATAATACCAGAATGGGGAATGGTGTTGAAGGACTTTGGAGGTCTAGGTAGGCTGTGTGTACAACCTTTCCCTCATCTATAGCCTTGGTAACTGTCTCAACAAAGTTCACCAGGTTTAGGAGGCATGATCTGCCCTTAAAAAGCTGAACTGGGTAGGGTCCAGTGTTTGGAGGTTCCCAATGTCTCTGTTAATGAGTTTCATGATGATGCGCTCCATAGCCTTGCAGACCAAGCTAGTCAGACTTATAGGGTGATAGTTCCCGGGGTCTGTTGTGGTTCTACCTTTGTGGAGCGGAATAACCATTGCTGTGCACCACTCTATGGGTACATAGCCCGTGGAGAGGCTGAGTTTGAACAGTGTGTTTAGGTGAGGGGTTAGTTCATCTTTGAGCTCATGTAGGATGCAGCCTGGGACACCGTCCAGTCCCATTGATGCTGTGTTTTTAGCTTTGGAGAAGGCTGTTTTACCTGAGTGTCTGTGATTTCAGGGGCTCTACATTCTTCTGGTATGGTTATGGGCCCTTTTGGGGGTGAAAGAAGGGTGACGTTTGCACTGAACTTGTCTGCCAGGGTGTTGGCGTTACTGGTCTGCACTAACTCCGAGCAGATCTGAGCATTGCTACTTAGATTCTTGACATAGCTAAAGAATGCCTTGTGGCTATCTTTGGAGTCCTTGGCAATTTTTCTTTCGAAGCTAGCCTTGGATGATTTTATGAGGGATCGTAGTTTCTTGCTGATACTGATCAGGGATGTCTTCCCTTCTTGGGATTTTACTCTTTTCTGTACTAGTTTCTTCCTTCTATTGTATAGCTTGTTTATGGCAGGGGTCCACCAGACTGGTTTCCATTTCTTGGAGGAATAAGTCTTGGTTTTGCTTGGGATAGCACAATCCATGCATTCTTGTAGGTGCCCATAGAATGCATTAGTAAAGGATTTTGCAGCTTGGACAGCGTATCCTTTAGCATGGGGGCTATGAAACTTTCCACCTTGGTCTTAAGTAAAGTAAAGTTTGCTTTTAAAAAGTTTTTCACTGTGGTTTCCTTGTCTGGGGTGGGGCGGAATGTGGATATCCAAAGTGATTTGCTTATGGTCAGATCTAACCAGCAAGGGGATGACCTCCAGTGTGGAACACCGGTCGCCCATGTTGGTGATGACCAGGTCCAATATATTGTCACCTCTGGTGGGAGTGTTTACCAGTTGATTCAGGGTGTTTGAGTTTATAAATTCCAGGAAATGTTGGGCAAGGGAGTTAGTACTTGAGCAGTTCTCCCAGTTAATGTTTGGGTAATTGAAATCACCCAATATTAGGGTGTTTGGTAGGACCTTTATGTTTCCCAGTGTTTCCAGAAATGTGGAATGGGGGTCCTGGGACATGGTGGGTTATCTGTAGCAAGCTACAATTTGAATTGCAGTTTTACCCATTGTTAGTTGCACATGGATGATCTCTGAAGCATCATGCTGTGTCACTAACCTGGAGGTGTAGGTATCCTTGATGAATATGGATACTCCCCCGCCTTTTGTATTTCGGTCCGTATTCTGTGGCCAAAATGTGTGGTATGAGTTGTAGCATGGTAGTGCTGGGGTGCTCTCTGGAGCCTTAAGCTAGGTTTCTGTTACTGCACATATATCGATTTTCTCCATACTGAGGAGTGCCTCGAGTGTGTGCATTTTGAGATTTAGACTTCTGGCATTAAGTAGCATTACCCTCAGATTTTTGCTACTTGTGCTATTTACGGCGGTGGGTTTGTCTTTTGAGCCTTGCCTAAAAAAGGCACTATGGGGGTTGCAAGAGCCTTGGCCAGTATTCGAAAGCCTAAGGGTGACAGGTGCAAGCCATCTCTAGTGAAGCAGTGAGGCTTGTCGAGCATGTCATCCCAGGTGGACAGACACTGGATCCGCTTTGAATGACACCGGAAACTTAGCCAATTGTTGAAATTGATAATTTTTTCTTTATACCGTGGTATCATTGTTGGTGAGGGCAGGATGCTACTCAGGGTCAGGGTCATACTGGCCTGGGCTACATGATCAGAGAGCTCTTCTATGTCTCTTTTCATGTAGTCCAGGGAGGTACGGCTCAGGTCATTCACACCAGCATGGACAGTGACAGAGTTCATTGGCTACTTCCAGTTCTGTTCCTGATGTGTTATTCCTGCATAAGGGTATGTTGCATCAAATCCTGTAACACCAGCCATGTGCAGGGTGTGTAACTGCAATATTACGGGTATGGCCCTGTGTTCCTGCCTCCATCCTCCACATATATGGCTGGCTTTGTCCTGCTGTGATACGGTTAGGGGGTGTTCGGTATTGGCCTATCATAGTATACTGCTGGCATTCCTGCTATCATCCCAGTCATATCATGGACGCCCACGACATTTGTTGGCCAGTGTCCATACATGTGACAGATACATAGACATTATCACAGGTAATAATTGTCCCCCTAGCCCTTGGCTACGGGGTGTAACTGGTGACTGCTGACCTACATCAGTTATTGTTTATTGTTACCTATCTTGATGGCGAATCCTTTGTGCGATTTCCAGTAATGCGAATTGATGGGCCTGTCCTGGATAGCATAGTATTTTATATATACGCACTGTCTGCATCTACTTTTCTGTGTGGGCCTTGCTTTCCTCACTGATTACATAAGTGCAGATCTATGTGCTGTCGGTAATGGCATACATTATTGTAAAATACATCATTACAAGTTGTCTGTGTATACATATCTGTATGTCGTCTCATGTCCTGTGAATAGTGAGTGGGCTATGTGTTGTTCCATACTCCTGTTCAAGTGTAAATGTCATTTAGTAGGTTATACAGCAAAATGATTATGTTATACCGATTTCACATGGGAAATGGAATGTGCTGCAGTGGGATCTGAACCGAGAATGTGTGCGCGATAGGTGGATGCTCTGCCCACTACACTATTGCAGCTCTGCGTAAGTTGCATATTCCTACATTAATGTCATACCCATGCTCCCTTTCCCCAGCCCCCGAGCTCCACATACTCAGCATCCATCCATTCTGCAGTTGCTAGCCCTGCCATACCACACCTCCACACATTTTCCTCTTTGCACATCTCGGTATTCCTTCATATTACTTTCTCGATGCAACCTTCTGCAAGCCCTTCATCAGTTTAGTCCACATATGTTCGAGCCTTCCCTTCATCCACCTCCGATACTGGTGGGAACATTATTGTGACCCATAACGTCTGACGTGTCCCGGCAGGGACAGACCTGTTGTTGTGTCACAAGTACACTTTGCTGGTCTACACTGTTTCTCCCACTGGTAGCATCCTGCCATGGTTTTCAGATGCAGCGGTTTGCTCACACACCAGACCAGCCTCATCTCTCGCTTCCGTAGATGAAACACGCCCCCAAGCTGTGGCCCATTTTCCATTCCTCTCTTCAGTATTATACAACGCTACTGTTCTCACGGTATGCGTGGACAGGCACTGTTCATTGGTACTCATAGACTGCACGGAATACTGTGACTGAGCACTGTGCACATGTTTGCTGGTATTAATGTACATACTTATATACATTTCCTATACTGTTGACTGACTGTGCCGGACGATATGTTTGTGATAACAGCAGCTGATTGTATATCTGCCATGCCTTCGTGGTAACTCACTTGGATTATAGTGTGCAGGGGGTGGGGACCTGGGAGTGCTGATTATGTTGTTACTGGCCACGATGAGAGCTGTGGGCTATAGCATGCCTAAGGCACTGCAAGGGAAGTCTAGGCAGATATGCGCTGGTGTACACTAGGCTCGTACTTGCTCACCTCCGGTTATGGCATCTTACACTGGGTTGGCCACCACATTGCTTAACCAGTGTGGGCATTGCTTACCACTGCCCACACAGGCATACTCCCACTTGCTGCCGCATACCCCCGCGCTACTTCATGTACATGTCATTATTATACATGCTTACATCAGGTGTACATGTCAGGTATGACTGTTCACGAAGGTCAGTGTAAGGTTACGTGGAATTCCAGTTTAGCATTTCTGGTTGGGCTACACTCAGGTATTTGGGTTAGGTTTACTTATGCGATACCTGTCTTGTGGAGTAGAAGTGAATAGTGGAAGTGTAGGTGGGTAAGTGGAGGGGGGGACATTTTAACTGTATAGTAGGCCGTTCGACTGATTGGTGGGGGAACAGTAGTGCAGGTTTACAGGGTGTTGGGATATGTATGCGAGGCAGGACAGGTGGTGTCAGTGTCAGTAGTTGGTGTAGGGGTCTGGAGTGTTGGGGGTGGCAGACTTCACAAGATGGTGATCTCAGTGTGCTTGGGTTTTCCCTTCATGTGTTATTTACAAGTGTAGTTTGGGACAGCTGCGGTAATACACCTGGGTTGGGGGTTCCAGATTCTGCCAATATAGTTGTGTGGAGGGTGTCACCTACCTGTGACTGTGAACATTACTACAAATGCAACAGGGGTTGATAGGTAAATGGTGTTATTGGGCCACACAGAGGGGCTGATAGTGGGGAAATGTCCAGGGATGTGCAGGACGGCTGATGGGAAGGTCTACAGCTGGCCATTTCTTCTACAGAGACAGCTGTGTATATACCCTGCATTTGGGGGTAGGTCTGGACAATCACAACCCTGGGTGGGGGTGAGGACAGCAACATAGCTCTCAACCAATCAGAGACAAATCTCAACATACTCAGGGACAAATTCTCAAATAATCAGGGGTAATCTTTAAATATTTGTACTATTAGCGTGAAACATTTGCAGATTAAGAAACTGTGGTGTAATACAGATATTCTGACGTAAAACATCTATAACTCTGAATTACTATCATTATTAAGGGTGACTCACCACCTTTTCTTCAGCAGTCACCAGTTTTAAGAGGGATTAAGAAGGACAGACCTACAATTGGAGTCTATATCAGGGATGTCCCTGAAGATCGGGGACAGCGGAGTGGTCTGGACAACAATCATACCTTGTGATGCCAATTAGTTTGGCTTACATGCCTACAGTGGGGTGTTGTGACCATGTGTTCTTTGGTGTCATTTAGTGGGTTTGCAGCAACACATCTGGTTATACCATCCTTTGTCATGTAAACTAGACTTTGCTGCAGTGGGACTCAAACCGGGCATGGCTGCTCATTAGGCGTCGGCTCTGCCCAATACACACTATTGCTTACATCCCTTGGGCAGTCCACATGGAACCTCCCCAGCCAACACCTGCACAGCTAGGCCCATAATGTCATAACCATAGTTCCGAGACCACACTTCCTCTTCAGCAGTCTTCTTTACTCTGGGTGCAGGTTGGGTCTAAACACACCACTACACACTGCCAACTCTCCACTTCTCGGGACCCATCATGTATGTTGTCTCAACCCATGGGTCATCAGGCTTCCCCAACCTTGTAGTCCGGGGACATGCATGCCCTGCCATAGGTTATCCGTGTAATGGCTGGAAGCCCGAATAGCCATAAAATTTTTGACTTGTCCCTCAAGGAATATTCTTGTCTTTGTTTAAAGATTAGACTTGGTGGGTCTCTCCCACTGGTAGTATCCTGCCTATAGTCTGGGAAGCAGTGGTTTGTTTACTTTTATTGTGTGTTTGTATGTTTCACCTGCCTAGCTGGGGGGGGGGGGGTTAATGCTACGTGTTACATGTTTTTTGATTAGGCCCCTCACCCCCATTGGCACGGCCTGTGAACACATGTAATTCTTAACTGCTGTACCATATCCTAGCTATATATATGTGTATATTTACACACACATATACATATATATATATATATATCTGTATTTATATGTATATATATATATATATATATATATATATATATATATATATATATATATGTGTATTTGTATGTATGTATATATATATATATATATATATATATATATATATATATATATATATATTGCTGTACATATATATCTAACCACATATGGATGTATGAGGATCTGCATATGTATACATGTATATGTGGGTATTTATTTATATGTCTATCTATGTATGTATACATATGTACTACAGAGAGGGGGAGGTATATATCTATTTAGTTATGGGCATTTATACTAACACATATACCTGTAAATCTTTAGCTTCATATCCGGTAATGTTGACTGGTATTGCTGGATACTGTGTTTTGTGTGCATACCGGCTAACCTTGTGTGCCATGTATGCTTTGCGATACCTACCATTACATCTGTTGGTGTACACAGAGTCACACGTGACATCTATTGTTAGTACCAGGAATACATTCGTCCTATGTGGGACAACTCAAACATTGGGTATTCAACCTTCGTCTACACCCAGGGTTACATAGGTACCCCTGGCTATGTGCATGGTCTCCGGCGTGTGCCACACCTAGGATACTTGGGTCGGGACATCATACGGGATGGGTCCTGGGGGGGCTATGTGTGGTGGTGTGGTAGCTACAGGTTGTTAACCAGGGTAGGGGTGGTGGCTGCATGTCTGCTGTGGGTGGGGGGAAGCAGAACTTTGGGTTATGCATGTATGGGTTTGGGATAGCCTGGGTTGGATGGGCCTGTACTGCTCGGTCCACATAGTGGGTGGGAGAGAGGGGTATGTGATGTTGACATGTGATGCATAACAGAGGGCTGATTTCATTGCTTAGTTCAATGACAGATGTGCAATACTATGAGCTTGGTAGTGTATTGCAGGGCGGACGTGTATGGCTGGGTGAAGGTTATGCAAATTTGTACGTGAAGTGTATTGTTTAGAGCCTCTCAGGCCCATTGACGGTGCATGTGGACATATATGTTTCTGTCTGGCCATATATACCTCTGTGGGTAAATATATTTGCTTACATATGTCTAACTATGTCGGAATATACCTATGGAGACATATATCTGCGTACATATGTCACTAGATGTGTATATGTGGACATATAGATGTTGACATGTATATGTGTAGTTGTCAGCATTTGCATGTATATCTGTTCATATATTTGTATTTATATATGTATATTTCTGGATATTTATATATATATATATATATATATATATATATATATATATATATATATATATATATATATATATATATATATATATATATATATACATTCTCTGTACTGTTGCATGACTGGGCTGGGGTTATGTGTCTGACAACATACAATTTCTGCATATCTGACATGGCTTAGTGGTAAATTGTTTTGTGTATGGTGTGCATGGTCCTGGGTTCCAGCCTTGTGGAGGCTGTTTGTTTTGTTGCTGGGCAGAACACTGGCTGTTGGATACAATGTGCTTAAGGCACTTTCAAGTGGTTGTTTGCGGGTTTCCGCAGATGTAAGCACTGCTGACTTCTGGTCACAGTGGCTTACATGTAGTTAGCTTCTCCTTTGCTTAATCTGTGTTGGCGTTGCTTCACCCTGCCCACACACACTTGCACACTCTCACTAGTGCTTACATATGCTTACTACTGCTTATCTGTGCTTATGCCTGCTTACTGCTGACTTATTCATTATGGTACTGACTTTTCACATTCCACAATAGTGGAAGTGTAGGTGCGTAGATGGAGGGGGGGACATTTTAACTGTATAGTAGGCTGTTCGACTGATTGGTGGGGGAACAGTAGTGCAGGTTCGCAGGGTGTTGGGATATGTATGCGAGCAGGACAGATGGTGTCAGTGTCAGTAGTTGATGTAGGGGGTCTGGAGTGTTGGGGGGTGGCAGACTTCACAAGATGGTGATCACAGTGTGTTTGGGTTTTCCTTTCATGTGTTATTTACAAGTGTAGTCTGGGACAGCTGTGGTAATACACCTGGGCTGGGGGTTCCAGATTCTGCTAATATAGTTGTGTGGAGGGTGTCACCTACCTGTGACTGTGAACATTAGTACAAATGCAACAGGGGTTGATAGGTAAGTGGTGTTATTGGGCTACACAGAGGGGCTGATAGTGGGGAAATGTCCAGGGATGTGCAGGACAGCTGACGGGAAGGTCTACAGCTGGCCATTTCTTCTACAGTGACAGCTGTGTATATACCCTGCATTTGGTGGTAGGTCTGGACAATCACACCCCTGGTTGGGGGTGAGGACAGCAGCATAGCTCTCAACAGATCAGAGACAAATCTCAACATACTCAGGGACAAATCCTCAAATAATCAGGGACAATCTTTAAATATTTGTACTATTAGCTTGAAACATTTGCAGATTAAGAGACTGTGGTGTAATATAGATATTCTGACGTAAAACATCCATAACTCTGAATTACTATCATTACTAAGGGCGACTCACCACCTTTTCTTCAGCAGTCACCAGTTTTAAGAGGGATTAAGAAGGACAGACCTGCAATCGGAGTCTATATCAGGGACGTCCCTGAAGATCGGGGACAGTCGAGAGGTCTGGATAGCAATCATACCTTGTGATGCCAATTAGTTTGGCTTACATGCGTACAGTGGGGTGTTGTGACCATGTGTTCTTTGGTGTCATTTAGTGGGTTTGCAGCAACACATCTGGTTATACCGTCCTTTGTCATGTAAACTAGACTTTGCTGCAGTGGGACTCGTACCGGGCGTGGCTGCTCGTTAGGCGTCGGCTCTGCCCAATACACACTATTGCTTACATCCCTTGGGCAGTCCACACAGAACCTCTCCAGCCAACACCTGCACAGCTAGGCCCATAATGTCATACCCATAGTTCTGAGACCACACTTCCTCTTCAGCAGTCTTCCTTACTCTGGGTGGAGGTTGGGTCTAAACACACCACTACACACCACCAACTCTCCACTTGTATGTTGTCTCACCCCATGGGTCATCAGGCTTCCCCAACCTTGTAGTCCAGGAACATGCATGCCCTGCCATAGGTTATCCGTGTAATGGCTGGAAGCCCGAATAGCCATAAAATTTTTGACTTGTCCCTCAAGGGACATTCTTGTCTTTGTTTAAAGATTAGACTTGGTGGGTCTCTCCCACTGGTAGTATCCTGCCTGTAGTCTGGGAAGCAGTGGTTTGTTTACTTTTATTGTGTGTTTGTATGTTTCATCTGCCTAGCTGGGGGGGGGGGTTAATGCTACGTGTTACATGTTTGTTGATTAGGCCCCTCACCCCCATTGGCACGGGCTGTGAACACATGTAATTCTTAACTGCTGTACCATATCCTAGCTATATATATGTGTATATTTACACACACACACACGCACACATATATATATATATATATATATATATATATATATATATATATATATATCTGTATTATGTATTTGTGTATATATATATATATATATATATATATATATATATATATATATATTGCTGTACATATATATCTAACAATATATGGATGTATGGGGATCTGCATATGTATACATGTATATGTGGGTATTTATTTATATGTCTTTCTATGTATGTATACATATGTACTACAGAGAGGGGGAGGTATATATCTATTTAGTTATAGGCATTTATACTAACACATATACCTGTAAATCTTTAGCTACATATCCGGTAATGTTGACTGGTATTGCTGGATTCTGTGTTTTGTGTGCATACCGGCTAACCTTGTGTGCCATGTATGCTTTGCGATACCTACCATTACATCTGTTGGTGTACACAGAGTCACACGTGACATCTATTGTTAGTACCAGGAATACATTCGTCCTATGTGGGACAACTCAAACATTGGGTATTCAACCTTCATCTACACCCAGGGTTACATAGGTACCCCTGGCTATGTGCATGGTCTCCGGCATGTGCCACACCTAGTATACTTGGGTCGGGACATCATACGGGATGGGTCCTGGGGGGGGCTCTGTGTGGTGGTGTGGTAGCTACGGGTTGTTAACCAGGGTAGGGGTGGTGGGTGCTTGTGTGCTGTGGGTGGGGGGAAGCAGAACTTTGGGTTATGCATGTATGGGTTTTGGATAGCCTGGGTTGGATGGGCCTGTACTGCTTGGTCCGCATAGTAGGTGGGAGAGAGGGGTATGTGTTGTTGACATGTGACGCATAACAGAGGGCTAATTTCATTCCCTAGTTCAATGACAGATGTACAATACTATGAGCTTGGTAGTGTATTGCAGGGCGGACGTGTATGGCTGGGTGGAGGGTATGCAAATTCGTACGTGAAGTTTATTATTTGGAGCCTCTCAGGCCCATTGATGGTGCATGCATGTGGACATATATGTTTTTGTCTGGCCATATATACCTCTGTGGGTAAATATATTTGCTTACATATGTCTAACTATGTTGGAATATACCTACGGAGACATATATCTGCGTACATATGTCACTTGATGTGTATATGTGGACATATAGATGTTGACATATATATGCGTAGTTGTCAGCATTTGCATGTATATCTGTTCATATATTTGTATTTATATATGTATATTTCTGAATATTTATAGATATATATATATATATATATATATATATATATATATATATATATATATATATATATATATATATATATATATATATATATATATATAGTTATACATTCTCTGTACTGTTGCATGACTGGGCTGGGGTTTTGTGTCTGACAACATACAATTTCTGCATATCTGGCATGGCTTAGTGGTGAAATGTTTTGTGTATGGTGTGCATGGTCCTGGGTTCCAGCCTTGTGGAGGCTGTTTGCTTTGTTGCTGGGCAGAACACTGGCTGTTGGATACAATGTGCTTAAGGCACTTTCAAGTGGTTGTCTGCGGGTTTGCGCAGATGTAAGCACTGCTGACTTCTGGTCACAGTGGCTTACATGTAGTTAGCTTCTCCTTTGCTTAATCTGTGTTGGCGGTGCTTCACCCCGGCCACACACACTTGCACACTCTCACTAGTGCTTACATATGCTTACTACTGCTTATCTGTGCTTATGCCTGCTTACTGCTGACTTATTCATTATGGTACTGACTCTTCACATTCCACAATAGTGGAAGTGTAGGTGGGTAGGTGGAGGGGGGGACATTTTAACTGTATAGTAGGCCGTTCGACTGATTGGTTGGGGAACAGTAGTGCAGGTTTGCAGGGTGTTGGGATATGTATGCAAGCAGGACAGGTGGTGTCAGTGTCAGTAGTTGGTGTAGGGGTCTGGAGTGTTAGGGGGTGGCAGACTTCACAAGATGGTGAACACAGTGTGCTTGGGTTTTCCTTTCATGTGTTATTTACAAGTGTAGTCTGGGACAGCTGTGGTAATACACCTGTGTTAGGGGTTCCAGATTCTGCCAATATAGTTGTGTGGAGGGTGTCACCTACCTGTGACTTTGAACATTAGTACAAATGCAACAGGGGTTGATAGGTAAGTGGTGTTATTGGGCCACACAGAGGGGCTGATAGTGGGGAAATGTCCAGGGATGTGCAGGACAGCTGATGGGAAGGTCTACAGCTGGCCATTTCTTCTACAGTGACAGCTGTGTATATACCCTGCATTTGGGGGTAGGTCTGGACAATCACACCCCTGGGTGGGGGTGAGGACAGCAGCATAGCTCTCAACAGATCAGAGACAAATCTCAACATACTCAGGGACAAATCCTCAAATAATCAGGGACAATCTTTAAATATTTGTACTATTAGCTTGAAACATTTGCAGATTAAGAGTCTGTGGTGTAATATAGATATTCTGACGTAAAACATCCGTAACTCTAAATTACTATCATTATTAAGGGCAACTCACCACCTTTTCTTCAGCAGTCACCAGTTTTAAGAGGGATTAAGAAGGACAGACCTACAATTGGAGTCTATATCAGGGACGTCCCTGAAGATCAGGGACAGTTGAGAGGTCTGGACAGCAATCATACCTTGTGATCCCAGTGGGAGTGGGGAGCCTTGAGCAGCCTACCTGTCCTTGGGGGAAGTGACCTCAGCACAAGAAGCTGTAGTAATTGGTTGTTTGGGACCATTCCTAGCTCTTTTGTAGTTCACTGCTTAAAATCCTCCTTTGCACGGCTTTGCACGGTTGTGGGCTTAAACTTGGTTAAACAAGGTTAAACTTTTTCTGGCTCCGCCAAGTCTGCTCTTCAATTTTTCCCTTAGAACTGTTCTACTTGCAATCTAAACAGCCTATACTCTAACTGAAAAGCTCAGCACTTGCTCCTAAAGCATTTTTATACAGGTAAAGCACTCTTAAACAAAAGAAAGTACTTCATTCATCTAAATTCTGTTGAGTACACATCTCCCTATAGGTCCTTTCTGACTCAGTTACACAACAATCTTTTTCACTATTTCTAGCATGTCGAAGGGTCAGTTGCTGGCATCCTCTCCTGTTCAGCTGGTGAATCTGGGAATCTTGAGGCAATGTTACAATTGCCTCATGTACACAGACAACCCTCTCCTCCTCCCAACAAATACAAATATATGCAAGAGATGCAACTATATAGCCAAACTTGAGGCTGAGCTCTCTCAATTCAGAACTGGCAAGACCAGTCAGGAGGAAAAGGTAACCATGCACACCACAAACCCAGTCTCACAAAGAACTATCACAACAGCAAACCAAACACATAAACACACAAAACATACTCGGAGGCGCTGATTAAAAATCTACCAAAACAATAGAGGCCTCCAAAGCAGACACCCAAGCAACCACCACCTCAAGACATAGCACATGCAACACATAGTTCACAAAGTCAGTGTGCTAAACAATCACAGCCCTTAAGGCCAAACAACATGCCAGACACACTTGTAATAGGTGACTCCATAGTCAGACACACTGACGTCCCGCTCACCAGACTGAACAAGGAAAAGGTCACAGTAAGCTGCCTGTTGGGAGCTAGAATCCGCCACATAACACAAGCACTCAGGTCACTCCACAGCAAGTACAAATATGACGCAGTCATTGTACATGCCGGTGTGAACGACCTGAGATGTACCTCCCTGGACTACATGAAAAGAGACATAGAGGAGCTCTCTGATTATGTAGCCCAGGCCGGTATGACCCTGACCCTGAGCAGCATCTTACCCTCACCAAGAATGATGCCACAGTACAAAGACAAAATAATCAGTTTTAACAATTGGCTTAATTACTGGTGTCATTCTAAGGGGATCCAATGTCTGTCTGTTTGGGATGACATGCTTGACAAGCCACGCTGCTTCGCAAGGGATGGCTTGCACCTGTCACCCCTGGGCTTCCGGATATTGGCCAAGGCTCTTGCCACCCCCATAGTGCCTTTTTTAGGCAAGGCTCAAATGACAAACCTACCTCCCTAGAAAACACAAGTGGAAAAAAACTAAGGGTAATGCTGCTCAGTGCCAAAAGTCTAAACCTCAAGATGCACACCCTCGAAGCCCTCCTCAGTATGGAGAACATCGATGTCTGTGCAGTGACTGAAACCTGGTTCAAGGCTCCTGAGAGCACCCCAGCACTATCAGGTTTTACCTCATATCATGCTTTCCGGCCCCAAAACTTGGACCGAACCACAAAAGGAGGGGGAGTATCCATTTTCATCAAAGATACCCACACCTCCAGGTTAGTGGCAACGCACGAAGCATCGGAGACTATCCAGGTGCAACTAACCATAGGCAAAACTGCCTTACAGTTTGTAGCATGCTACAGACCACCCTCTCAAACTCAGGAACCCCACACAGCCTTCCTGAATACACTGGAGAGTATGAATGTCTCTCTAAATACCATCATTTTGGGAGACTTCAACTACCCAAACATAGACTGGGAACATTACTCAAGCCCCAACACCCTAGCCCAAAGGTTCCTAGAATTCATAAACTCAAATGCAATGAAACAACTAGTCACCATTCCCACAAGAGGAGACAATATACTAGACCTGATCATCACAAACATGGGGACAAAATGCTCCACACTGGAAGTATATCCCTCTTTGGTAAGATCAGACCATAAATTAATCTCACTGGAAATCCACATCCCGCCCCACCCCTGCACAAAGACCACAGTGAAGAACTTCTCAAAAGCAAACTTCACACTTCTTAAGACTGAAGTGGTATCCTTCAAGGCCCCTGGGCCAGTGGAAACCACAACCCACACTGCTGAATCCTTTGCAAATGCCTTCTATGGGCACCTTCAAGAATGCATGGATCATGCAATCCCAAATAAAACCAAGACCCATTCCCCAAAGGCAGGCGCCAGTCTGGTGGACCCCAGCCATAAACAAACTTTACAACAGGAGGAGGAAGCTACTACATGACAGAGCAAAATCCCTAAAAGGGAAGGCGTCTCTGATCAGTACTAGCAAAAAACTACGATCACTCATAAAATCATCCAAGGCCAACTTTGAGAGAAAAATCGCAAAAGACACAAAAGACAATCACAAGGCCTTCTTTAGCTATGTTAGAAACCTGGGTGGAAACTC